>NC_060175.1:16706193-16893693 GCF_021184085.1 Oncorhynchus gorbuscha | reverse complement strand
CAAAGAGAGAGACACACACACACAAAGAGAGAGACACACACACAAAGAGAGAGACACACACACAGAGAGAGACACACACACAAAGAGAGACACACACACAAAGAGAGACACACACACAAAGAGAGAGACACACACACAAAGAGAGAGACACACACACAAAGAGAGAGACACACACACACAGAGAGAGACACACACACACAGAGAGACACACACACACACACAGAGAGACACACACACACACACAGAGAGACACACACACACACACAGAGAGACACACACACACACAGAGAGAGACACACACACACACAGAGAGAGACACACACACACACAGAGAGAGACACACACACAGAGAGAGACACACACACACAGAGAGAGACACACACACAGAGAGACACACATACACAAAGAGACAAAGGAGAGACACACACACACAAAGAGAGAGACACACACACAAAGAGAGAGACACACACACAAAGAGAGAGACACACACACAAAGAGAGAGACACACACACAAAGAGAGAGACACACACACAAAGAGAGAGACACACACACAAAAGAGAGACACACACACACAGAGAGAGACACACACACACAGAGAGAGACACACATACACAAAGAGACAAAGAGAGAGACACACACACACACAGAGAGACACACACACACACAGAGAGAGACACACATACACAGAGAGAGACACACACACACAGAGAGAGACACACACACACAGAGAGACACACACACAGAGAGACACACATACACAAAGAGACACACATACACAAAGAGACAAAGAGAGAGACACACATACACAAAGAGACAAAGAGAGAGACACACACACACAAAGAGAGAGACACACACACACAAAGAGAGAGACACACACACAAAGAGAGAGACACACACACAAAGAGAGAGACACACACACAAAGAGAGAGACACACACACAAAGAGAGAGACACACACACAAAGAGAGAGACACACACACAAAGAGAGAGACACACACACAAAGAGAGAGACACACACACAAAGAGAGAGACACACACACAAAAGAGAGAGAGACACACACAACAAAGAGAGAGACACACACACAAAGAGAGAGAGACACACACACACAAAGAGAGAGACACACACACACAAAAGAGAGAGAGACACACACACACAAAGAGAGAGAGACACACACACACACACAGAGAGAGACACACACACAAAGAGACACAGAGAGAGAGACACACACACACAAAGAGACAAAGAGAGACACACACACACAAAGAGACAAAGAGAGAGACACACACACACAAAGAGACAAAGAGAGAGACACACACACAAAGAGACAAAGAGAGAGACACACACACACAAAGAGACACAGAGAGAGACACACACACACAAAGAGACAAAGAGAGAGACACACACACACAAAGAGACAAAGAGAGAGACACACACACAAAGAGACAAAGAGAGACACACACACACAAAGAGACAAAGAGAGAGACACACACACACAAAGAGACAAAGAGAGAGACACACACACAAAGAGAGAGACACACACACAAAGAGAGAGACAAACACACACACAGATCTCCTCTTTACAAAGCAGCGTATTATTAAGCAGCACTGAGAGACTGCCACACATGCACTACTGAAGAGCTAGAATACAGGTCTGCTCTGTCACTCCATTAGAAAACACTGCCTCACCACAATGTCTCATGGACACGTGTGCCTCGGCCCTGAGCGTCTGGCCTGAGACAACCCCCCTTTTCCCATCGTAATACACTTGGGTTAGATTTTAAAATGTAACATGCAGTTATTCATTCACCTTTCATGCAGTTGCAGTCAATCCATTTACAAAGACGGGCAGACAGCCAGCAAGACAGCTAGCTAAAACATGGCATCCCTCTCATCATTGTGGTTGGAGCCCATAAACTGACGGACTGTGCTTGAGGTTGGTCTAGCAATTTACGCTGTCTAAAGCACATACAGTTGAAGTCAGAAGTTTACATACACTTAGGTTGGAGTCAAATTGATTTTCAACCACTCCACAAATTTCTTGTTAACAAACTATAGTTTTGGCAAGTCGGTTAGGATATCTACTTTGTGCATGACACGCAATTTTCCAACAATTGTTTACAGACTATTACCAGATTATTTCACTTATAATTGACTGTATCATAATTTCAGTGGGTCAGAAGTTTCCATACACTAAGTTGACTGTGCCTTTAAACAGCTTGGAAACAGCTTGGAAACAGCTTGGAAACAGCTTGGAAACAGCTTGGAAACAGCTTGGAAACAGCTTGGAAACAGCTTGGAAAATTGCAGAAAATTATGTCATGGCTTTAGAAGCTTCTGATAGACTAATTGACATCATTTGAGTCAATTGGAGGTGTATCTGTGAATATATTTCAAGGCCTACCTTCAAACTCAGTGCCGCTTTGCTTGATATCATGGGAAAATCAATAGAAATCAGCCAAGACCTCAGGAAAAAAAGAATTGTAGACCTCCACAAGTCTGGTTCATCCTTGGGAGCAATTTCCAAACGCCTGAAGGTACCACGATCATCTGTACAAACAATAGCACGCAAGTATAAACACCATGGGACCACGCAGCCGTCATACTGTTCAGGAAGGAGATGTGTTCTGTTTCATAGAGATGAACGTACTTTGGTGTGAAAGGTGCAAATCAATCCCAGAACAACAGCAAAGGACCTTGTGAAGATGCTGGAGGAAACAGGTATGAAAGTATCTATATCCACAGCAGGAAAAAGGAGGAAAAGGGGGAAGCTTGAAAACCGAAGAACACCATCCCAACCGTGAAGCACGGGGGTGGAAGCATCATGTTGTGGGGGTGCTTTGCTGCAGGAGGGACTGGTGCACTTCACAAAATAGATGGCATCATGAGGAAGAAAATTATGTGGACATATTTAAGCAACATCAAGGCATCAGTCAGGAAGGTAAAGCTTGGTCACAAATTAATCTTCCAAATGGACAATGACCCCAAGCATTCTTCCAAAGTTGTGGCAAAATGTCTTAAGGACAACAATGTCAAGTTATTGGAGTGGCCATCACAAAGCCCTGTCCTCAATCCCATAGAAAACTTGTGGGCAGAACTGAAAAAGTGTGTGCGAGCAAGGAGGCCTACAAACCTGCCTCAGTTACACCAACTCTGTCAGGAGGAATGGGCCAAAATTCACCCAATTTATTATGGGAAGCTTGTGGAAAGCTTTGACCCAAGTTAAACTATTTTAAAGGCAACACTACGAAATACTAATTGAGTGTATGTAAACTTCTGACCCAGTGGGAATGTGATGAAAGAAATAAAAGTTGAAATAAATCATTCTCTCTAATATTATTCTGACATGGTGATCCTAACTGACCTAAGACAAGGATTAAACATCAGGAATCGTGAAAAACTGAGTTTAAATGTATTTGGCTAAGGTGTATGTAAACTTCCCACTTCCGACCCCATGCTGCACCTCTATTTCTGTTTCCACACTCATTTCATACCATCGCCTTCTGAATAGACTGAAAATAAATTGTTCAAATAAAAAAAACTACAACTGACTTCTAAGTGAAGGCTTACCTTCTCCCGGGCACAGACATAGGACTGCTGCCTGCGCGCGTGAAACCTGTCTCTGATTGGTTGGAGGAGGAAGAGCTGGAGGACTTGGTTTCTTGACTGAGGGGGTGGGCCAGCCGCTCCTGCAGGGGGTTGGGCCGGTTCCACAGCACCGTCTGTGGGGACGAGTTGTGTCCCTTCCTCCTGGGAGGCCATAGAAAAGGAGAGTTAGGTTTGACGTTATCTGACCCTTCATTTGGTATTACTTTTAGGCAAGTTGGCTGAGAACACATTCTCTCCATAGAAGTTACAACCATACTGGACTTCGATGGAAGGAAGACTTGTCAACATGACACAACATATAGAGCAGGGCAGACACAAAGCGTCTGCTAACTAAATTATTTAATTAAGATAATTATTTTTATACTAACGTTACGGGTCACACCAATAGACAGATGGAGAGGAGAACTCACCAGCTGGAGGCTGCCAGGGGCTGGCCGGAAAACAGGTCCACGGCGTCGTTGGTGAGGCAGGTGGCTCCGCCCACGTCCTCCGTGATCAGAGAGAAGTCACTGCTCAGGCTGGTCACGCTGCCCCGGTCCCTGGCCTCTGCACCAATCACACGGGAGACACGGGTTTAGCGGATAGGCCATCAGACCAATCAGAGGACAGACTAGTTGTAGGGGAGGTACTAATTAAAAAAATACACTGGAAGTTGCCAATTGTGACATTTTGGCAGGAATGTTGTCTGTATGTTGGTTCATGTATACGTTTGATATTTAAGAATTTTGTGTCTCATGAAACCACAAGAATTCTTAGTCAAACAATACATGCCTTTTGCCAGAGATATGGACAATAAGTCTGCCGTTTTAGAGGATCCCATTTGGCTCTGGGAATCATAACATGACAGCTAATGGTCAGAGACGTCATAGTAGGTGACAGCTTGTAGTCAAACCCAGCCTCAACCATTTACATGGAGACAAATAGGTCTGTGAACGCAAAAGTGGATATCAACAAACATAATTATTATGAAATGAGGTGGGTGGAAGCTGCGTTCACAAACTGAACATCTGGTGAACTGTTTCCAGTAGCTGTAAATGCAGCTCCGTTCAAAGCTCTGTGTATCATGTCGAGGGGACAAGACATAAAAGCTCATCATGTTAAATCAGAACTGAGGTAGTGGGAATTCATACCATGGCTTTTCTGAAGTTTCTTAGCACCACTGTACAGACCTCTATCCTTATGTAATATATAATAATGAACTATCTAAAGTTCTCATTATTATGGCATACCATCCTCATTAGTAGCGATACTAATTATTCTACCACACGTCTTGTGCTCCTTATAGGACACATTACTGCACTCTACACTGCTCTAAACTGTTCATCTCTGTATACCCGTCGCAAGACCCACTGGTTGATGCTTATTTATAAAAATAAATAAAAACTCTTAGGCCTCACTCCCCCCTATCTGAGATATTTACTGCAGCCCTCATCCTCCACATACAACATCCGTTCTGCCAGTCACATTCTGTTAAAGGTCCCCAAAGCACACACATCCCTGGGTCGCTCGTCTTTTCAATTCGCTGCAACTAGCGACTGGAACGAGCTGCAACAAACACTCAAACTGGACAGTTTAATCTCAATCTCTTCATTGAAAGACTCAATCATGGACACTCTTACTGGCCATTGTGGCTGCTTTGCGTGATGTATTGTCGTTTCTACCTTCTTGCCCTTTGTGCCATGTTTTATACTGCAACCTTGTTGTGTTGCTTCCACGCTGTGTTGTCTGTCATGTTGTGTTGCTTCCACGCTGTGTTGTCATGTTGTGTTGCTACCACGCTGTGTTGTCATGTTGTGTTGCTACCACGCTGTGTTGTCATGTTGTGTTGCTACCACGCTGTGTTGTCATGTTGTGTTGTCATGTCATGTTGTGTTGCTACCACGCTGTGTTGTCATGTTGTGTTGCTACCACGCTGTGTTGTCATGTTGTGTTGCTACCACGCTGTGTTGTCATGTTGTGTTGCTACCACGCTGTGTTGTCATGTTGTGTTGCTACCACGCTGTGTTGTCATGTTGTGTTGCTACCACGCTGTGTTGTCATGTTGTGTTGCTACCACGCTGTGTTGTTGTGTTGCTACCACGCTGTGTTGTCATGTTGTGTTGCTACCACGTTGTGTTGCTACCACGCTGTGTTGCTACCACGCTGTGTTGTCATGTTGTGTTGCTACCACGTTGTGTTGCTACCACGCTGTGTTGTCATGTTGTGTTGCTACCACGCTGTGTTGTCATGTTGTGTTGCTACCACGCTGTGTTGTCAAATCAAATCAAATCAAATTTTATTTGTAACATACACATGGTTAGCAGATGTTAATGCGAGTGTAGCGAAATGCTTGTGCTTCTAGTTCCGACAATGCAGTGATAACCAACAAGTAATCTAACTAACAATTCCAAAACTACTGTCTTATACACAGTGTAAGGGGATAAGGAACATGTACATAAGGATATATGAATGAGTGATGGTACAGAGCAGCATACAGTAGATGGTATCGAGTACAGTATATACATGAGATGAGTGTGTAGACAAAGTAAACAAAGTGGCATAGTTAAAGTGGCTAGTGATACGTGTGTTACATAAGGATGCAGTCGATGATGTAGAGTACAGTATATACATATGCATATGAGATGAATAATGTAGGGTAAGTAACATTATATAAGGTAGCATTGTTTAAAGTGGCTAGTGATATATTTACATCATTTCCCATCAATTCCCATGTTGTGTTGCTACCACGCTGTGTTGTCATGTGTTGCTGCCTTGCTATGTTGTTGTCTTAGGTCTCTCTTTATGTAGTGTTCTCTCTTGTCGTGATGTGTGTTTTGCCCGATATTTATATTTTATATTCCAGCCCCAGTCCCCGCAGGAGGCCTTTTGCCTTTTGGTAGGCTGTCATTGAAAATAAGAATTTGCCTAGTTAAAAAAAAAAAAAAAAACTGTTTAATGAGCCACAGACTACCAAGTTTATGTAGGTACTGTGACATCATAAAATATTATGTAAGGGATAATCAACGAGGGGCTATAAGTTATATGGAACATAATGCCTGATGTGGAAGGTTTGTGCTACAACGCACTAGAGGAGAGTGTGAATTATCTCCCTATAATGCACAGCAATATTCAATGGCTATGAATATCATTCTTACATGTTCCATATTTGAGCTGCTTTTGAAAGCAAAAGATGAATTTAAAATATTATTGCCATTGTTTAATTAGATTTTCATTGCAAGCTAAGAGGACTGATGGTTTGGATAGCTAAGCTAGCAAGTCAGTCAGTTTGGTTACCAAGGCAACTGCTGTAGCTATCTAGTAAACTTGCTAGCTAGCTACTTCAGTGCATTTCTATCGGCAAATGAACACATTTTCTAGCGACAAATGTGTTTAAATTATAGTCTGTTCTCTGGAAAATAATGCAGTTCTGTGGAAGGTTAGTCGTGGCACACGTCTTTCAGATCATGCATTATTTTCCATAGAATACATAGCCTCTTGTTGATTATCCCTTTCATATAACAGGGATTTTCTGCCATTGAAATCCTTGCGGAGGGTCGCCTAACCGTTTTTTCAGGTCGCCTAAGTCCAAACTGTAAAAGCTAAATTATAATATGGTATGGAAAAAGTTTTCAGTGTCAAATGTAATGATTAAAACCAGATATAAAATACGTAGAAAAGATAATGAACCTATATATTTTGATAGTATAATCTTTGAAAACTAACAATCACCAAAATAAAAGTTAAGACACTCAGGGAGAATTGAAAATTCCCCAAAACAATTAATTTAGCATCATACATTTTGTTATTATGTTTGCACAAAATAACACAAGATTAGCCATGGCAAAATGCATAACATTGCATGACATAAGCTTTAAAAATGCAAAAAAAACATAAAAATAAACTGTTACAAATCGAGAGTTTGGGACTACAAGGTTCAATCTGCAAAAATATGATTGAGATAACTGGCTTTTAAGTTCTGAACCCTCATTTGTTTGAATGGTGTCAGCAATTTTTTTATTGTATTTTTTCTCTAACAACTTAAACTGTGGTATTTAGAGTACTACATGGCTAGAGAACATTGAACAGAACAAGGCTGTCAATAACTCAATTTGGTCAAAAACGCTGATAGAACCTTAGTCTCAAGCTCTTGAAATGTCTCCAGGGAAACAACTTACTCAACTGGCAGAGGTCGTCCACTGTGAAATCAGTGTCTTTGAAATTAGAGTTTTTCCTTCTGTGGAAACTGGAGAGAAAAAGGGATGCTGAAACAATACACACACAGAGAGAGAGAGAGACAGGGAGAGAGAAAAAAGAAAGGAAAAAAAGAGCGAGGGAGGGAGGAGAGAAAAAATTGATAGAGAGCGAGCCATCAAAGAACAGAGAGAAGAAACAAACTTCTTTAAAAAAATCTGTTTTGTCATAGTGGGAATCGGACCATGAAATAACAGCATTATTGCCCCGAGTGGCTGTATGTATACTTACAACTCTCCTGTTGAAACATTTAAAAGAGTGGCTTAAGGGCATTGTACACTGGGTGTACAGGCTGATTGACAATGTATGCATCCCCGAAATGGCACCCTATTCCCAATATAGTGCACCACTTTTGACCAGGGCCAATAGTGCTCTGGTAATTGTAGTGTACTATATAAGGACTAGGGTTTCCATTTCAGGGACGGACAATGTTTTATAAAAAGTGCATTTACATTTCAACCGTCTGTTGTTCCGTGACATTTCACTCACCTCGGTTTCTTCATGGCAGAGAACTTTTCTGAGACAATGTGCTTCAAAAAATTGAAGCAAAAAAAGAAGATCTGCCAAGAGGAATAGAAGGAGTTTAGTGTTGGAGATTAATTAAATACGTGACAAAATACTGCCCCCTAGTTTTGAAAAACATCCCCAAACACCTCACTTTAGTTGAAAATTGGAACATACTTAGTGAATAGTTAGTTACAGTAGTCTGGTATATCAGTTTCATAAAATGTATCAGACAAAGCTGTACTCTTATCTGTACAAGCTATTCAATCTACTTTGGTGCAGTAAATTCCTAAAAACCTAATTCAAGAGGTTGGCAACAGTGTTTGAACTTGGGGGCAGGAACCATATTAACTAAATAGAAAAATGTATAATCAATGTTTTAATATTCCACACACACACACATGCCATTGCATTAATATTGTGTTAGAGTACTACTGACCTCCTCTCCTTTGCTGAGGCGATCAGGTAGCATATGACTGTAGGAAACACAGACCAGATCGGTGACAATGATCGCCATCAAAAACAATCTAGCTAAGAACCCTTTACTACATATGATTATGAGCCACCATCCTCAACCAACCTATTTAACGCCTTCATACTTTCTCTATTCCTTTTCCTTTCTATTAAGTGTAGTTCTCCATGCTCCTGGTAACAATGTAGGTGTGCCAGTTATACTTTTACAATTTATATACTTATTTGTTCAAACATTATAAATCTTAAGATCAAAGTGAAGATGGAGACTGCAAAGCAAAAAGAAGAGGATTCAGTTTAGAACTCATTGTTTACAAAAGTATACCAATAACCAATTGACCCATCATTCCTCCTATCATCTCTGACCTCTGGCTTTGAACCCGAATCAGTCAAGTTACCTTTCACATTTAAAGGTAAAAAGAACAAATGAACCAACTCTCAATGGGAGTTTAAAGTTAGACCGAGCGAGATGACGTTGCCACGAGCAGCACTGCAGATATTGCGATTGGTACGATGCAAGACTCCGCTCTCACACAGTCACACTAAGTCTTTGCGCATATGCACGGCTTCTCTTCACGCTGCAGAAAGGTTTAGCCTTGCGCTTCAACACTCTTAGTTGTTGCAGAAAACTACCCACTATTCCGTTTACTTCTAGCATCTAAATCATATCGCTGGGTCTACCTTTAAGTGATGGAGAGATAACACAAATCAATACAGACCACCACATCAAACCTCAGACAGTTGGAAAAAAATGCCCAATTATGATGGATCGTAGGAAGGAAGAATGGAAGATGTGTGTGTACTATTCTTGGTTGGTCCCATCCCTCCTCCTTGAAAGCAGTCCCAGGAGTTTGGACAAGAATAATTACTCTATTGGGCTATCTGGAGGGCGGACGTTTTCTTTTTGACTCCATTTGATGAGTTAAACATTGGAGAGATGCACAGCGGTAATTATATATATATGAAAGAGAAGAGGAAGAGAAGAGGAAGAGATGAGAAGAGGTCCATTGTGAGCTCAATGTGAATCCTTACCCAAAGAGGAACCAGTCGTAGGCGATGGTCAGATAGAGGATTTCAGCCGGCTCCAGACTGGCGTGGACGGCACCATCCTAGAAAAAAATTAATTCAAGAATGCAAATTAGCCTCAATGGGCACCACATGGTGGCATTGGCATGGTCGTTGGATTACGAGCTCGCCGCAATCCTCCATCTATTTTTTAAATTCCGTTTGTAAGATATACCATGCATGATAGATGTAGGGAAAAGTGTCAGGTACAAATTCCTGGGTTCAAATATTATTTTGAAATCATTTCAAATACTTGAAGAGGCAATCAGCAATTGCTACATGGATTTTTGGGACACCCATTAAATGATATGTACCCATTGAAGAATTTAATTTATGAGCTTAATTTAACTGTCGTATCCCATCAGAGCCCAAAATATAAGTTGGTTTTACTCCAATATTCCTAAACAAAGTAAAATGTATACAAAACAATGCAGAGCCTGAAAACATGGTTAAAACAACAATGATGATATCATGGATGGTCAGTCCTTACATCAGTCCTGTCTTTGAGAGTGATTACATTTCTCTAGCCCTATCCTTCAGCTTTTAGAGAGAGACAGTGGCAGAGAAAACACTTTGTTATTGTTTCAACCACTGATTGGCCCTTTAAGCTGGGCTTGATTGAGGTTCCCTGGTTTAATGGAACAGTCCCCAATCTGCCAAAACCCAGCCACCTGACACTTTGGGCAAAGCTAAAGCAAACGCTGAAAGTATTTAACAGATTTCAAATAGGATTTGAAATATGATGCATATTTATTTGGCCAAACCTAATATTACATTTTAAATAAACGCAGACACTGAATATTGAATCTGGTGATTAAGCGGTGGGTCTCGAATCTGAATTCCATTTGCGTATGAATATATAAAATGGGAGGGGCACGAAGGGGTCAAAGCTGATGAATTCATTGTGGGATTACAGAACATTAATTTTGAAGAAGTGCCTTTGAAATTGAATTGCAAAATGGATACCTGGTTGGCGGAGGTAGAGAGGTAGAGAGAGAGAACAAGAGAGCGCGAGAGAGGTATATCGTATTTACGGTATACCGAGTTATTTGGAAATAACCATGGGATGGTTTTTCAATACCGTTGAAACTATTTACATTTTTTAATACATTTGGATATGTTTTGCTACTTTTTATGTATATACCTGCAGTCAACTTGTGCAATACATTAGGAGATAAAGCAGATTGCGTTCTTCATTTCACCGGTCACATCTTTCATTATGAAGAGTACAGGTAGTAACCAGTGACCTGGTGTTGGTTTACAAGCACACACACACAATGTGCTAAATGCTCTGCAGTTGTGCATTTGGTTAGCTAATATAGTAGCAAAAGTATGTGAACATTTTATTCCCAAATCAGGGGCATTAATATGGAGCTGGTCCCCCCTTTGCTGCTATAACAGCCTCCACTCTTCTGGGAAGGCTTTCTACTAGATGTTGGAACATTGCTGCGGGGACTTCCATTCAGCCACAATAGCATTATGCCTGTCTCGCAGTCGTTGTTCCAATTCATACCAAAGGTGTTCGATGGGGTTGAGGTCAGGGCTCTGTGCAGACCAGTCAAGTTCTTCCCCACCGATATCGACAAAGCATTTTTGTATGGACCTCGCTTTGTGCACAGGGGCGATGTCATGCCGAAACAGGAAAGGGCCTTCCACAAACGGTTGCCACATACAGTGGGGCAAAAAAGTATTTAGTCAGCCACCAATTGTGCAAGTTCTCCCACTTAAAGATGAGAGAGGCCTGTAATTTTCATCATAGGATCATGATTTGCAAATAAATTCATAAAAAATCGTACAATATGATTTTCTGGATTTCTTTTCCTCATTTTGTCTGTCATAGTTGAAGTGTACCTATGATGAAAATTACAGGCCTCTCATATTTTTAAGTGGGAGAACTTGCACAATTGGTGGCTGACTAAATACTTTTTTGCCCCACTGTAGTTAGAAACACAGAATAATCTACAATGCCATTGGACGCTGTAGTGTTAAGATTTGCACAAGCATTTTGCTACACTCACAATAACATCTGCTAACCATGTGTATGTGACCAATAAAATTTGATTTCCCTTCACTAGAACGTTCTCCTGGCATCCGCTAAACCTAGATTTGTCCGTCGGACTGCCAGATGGTGAAGCGTGATTCATTCTTCCAGAGAACACGTTTCCACTGCTCCAGAGTGGCAGCAAGCTTTATACCACTCCAGGCGAAGATTGACATTGCACATGGTAATCTTAGGCTTGTGTGCGGCTCCTCTGCCATGGAAATCCATTTAATGAAGATCTCGACGAACAGTTCTTGTGCTGACATTGCTTCCAGAGGCAGTTTGGAACTTTGCCTGAGTGTTGCAGCCGAGGGCAGATGATTTTTACACGCTTCAACAGTCGGCGATGCCCTTCTGTGAGCTTGTGGCCAAGCCGTTGTTGCTCCAGCACTTACAACTGACCGGGGCACTTACAATTGAGTTGTTGGAAAGGTGGCATCCTATGACAGTACCACGTTGAAAGTCACTGAGGTCTTAAGTACAGGACATTCTACATTACATTTAAGTCATTTAGCAGACGCTCTTATCCAGAGCGACTTACAAATTGGTGCATTCACCTTATGACATCTACTGCCAATGTGTTTGTCTATGGAGATTTATTGGCTGTGTGCTCGATTTTATACACCTGTCAGCAACGGGTGTGGCTGAAATAGCAGAATCCAAGTTGTTAGCTTCTTTCAAAATCAAGCTTTGCATGCAGGAAAGCAGAAACTCTCCTTCTGGATCATGAGCCTTGCTATGTAATATTTGTTTTGAGGGTGCAGAAAACTGTGAGTAGCATTTTGTTGGTTACTTGTATACTTTTATGAGCTGGGATGTCTGTCATGAAAATAGTTTAAGTCAGAGACTATAAAATGTTCACAATGCAATCGTTAGCATTAAGTTAGCATTCCCTATGGGATTTAACATATACTTGTTAGCATTGCTAACCTTTGGATTACAAAACTCAGTGGGTTTTGAAACTAGCGCCCCTTGTGAGCAATGCCGGAATTACCAAATACCCTGGTATGGCACAAGGTCGGTATGAAGGCCGCCCAAGCCTCGGAGAGAAAAATAGAGAGAGAAACAGATGGACAGGAATAAAAGAGAGAGATAAGAGGAGAACACTTACTGCCCACAGCGAGAGACGCAGGAGTGACACGAAGAGAGGTGTCCGGTCCCAACCGGATATGCAGTGCACGAGGAGACCGCTCTCGTCTACAGGGAGCAAACCCAATCACAACCAAATCGGAACCACTTAAGAAATTAAGGTTGACAAGGTTTTATAGAGATTAGGAAGTGATGAGGAATAAAGCCCATGAACAAGACTAGTAGTTCAGCATCTCAGAGACCCTCACTGGACCCTTTGAGATATGAGATAGGACTTAACCAGTCTTTTATGGGGTGAATTTACTTCCTGAAAGGAGCCAGACCCACCCACACACCAGACCCACCCCACACACACCAGACACACACCCACACCAGACCCACACCCACACCAGACCCACACCCACACCAGACCCACACCAGACCCACCCCACACACCAGACCCACCCCACACACACACACACACACGAGACCCACACACACACACACACGAGACCCACACACACACACACACACACACACCAGACCCACACACACCAGAACCACACACACACACCAGACCCACACACACACACCAGACCCACACACACACACACACACACACCAGACCCACACACACCAGACCCCACACACACACACACACACCAGACCCACCCACACACACACACACCAGACCCACCCACACACACACACACCAGACCCACCCACACACACCAGACCCACACACACACACACCCGACCCACACACACACCAGACCCACACACACCAGACCCACACACACCAGACCCACACACACACACACACACCCACACACACACACCAGACCCACCCACACACACACACCAGACCCACCCACACACCAGACCCACCAACACACACACACCAGACCCACCCACCCACACAACACACACACACCAGACCCACCCACCCACACACCAGACCCACACACCAGACCCACACACCAGACCCACACACCCACCCACCCAGACACACCTGACCCACACACCAGACCCACCCACACACCAGACCCACCCACACACCCACACACCCACCCACACACACACACCAGACCCACCCACCCACACACACACACCAGACCCACCCACCCACCCACACACACCAGACCCACCCACACACACCAGACCCACCCACACACACACCAGACCCACCCACACACACACCAGACCCACCCACACACACACCAGACCCACCCACACACACACACACAAACCAGACCCACCCACCCACACCAGACCCACCCACCCACACACACACCAGACCCACCCACACACCAGACCCACCCACACACACACCCACCCACCCACCCACACACACCAGACCCACCCACCCACACACACACACACCAGACCCACCCACACACACACACACCAGACCCACACACACACACCAGACCCACCCACACACCAGACCCACCCACACACACACACACCAGACCCACCCACACACACACACACCAGACCCACCCACACACCAGACCCCCAAACACACACCAGACCCCCACACCAGACCCACACACCAGACCCACACACACCAGACCCACACACACCAGACCCACACACACCAGACCCACACACACCAGACCCACCCACACACACCAGACCCACCCACCCACACACACCAGACCCACCCACACACCAGACCCACACACACACCAGACCCACACACACACACACCAGACCCACCCACACACACACACACCAGACCCACCCACACACCAGACCCACCCACACACCAGACCCACCCACACACCAGACCCCCAAACACACACCAGACCCCCACACCAGACCCCCACACCAGACCCACACACACCAGACCCACCAGACCCACACACACACACACCAGACCCACACACACCAGACCCACACACACCAGACCCACACACACCAGACCCACACACACACACCAGACCCACCCACACACACCAGACCCACCCTCACCAGACCCACACACACACACACACCAGACCCACACACACACACACACCAGACCCACCCACACACACACACCAGACCCACCCACACACACACACACCAGACCCACACACACCAGACCCACACACACCAGACCCACCCACACACACCAGACCCACACACACACCAGACCCACACACACCAGACCCACCCTCACCAGACCCACACACACCAGACCCACCCTCACCAGACCCACACACACCAGACCCACCCTCACCAGACCCACACACACCAGACCCACCCTCACCAGACCCACACACACCAGACCCACCCTCACCAGACCCACACACACACACACACACACCAGACCCACACACACACACACACCAGACCCACCCACACACACACACCAGACCCACCCACACACACACACACACCAGACCCACACACACCAGACCCACACACACCAGACCCACCCACACACACCAGACCCACCCACACACACCAGACCCACACACACACCAGACCCACACACACCAGACCCACCCTCACCAGACCCACACACACACACACCCACCCTCACCAGACCCACACACACACACACACACACACACACACACCCACACCCACACACACCCACACACACACACACACAGACCCACACACACACACACACACCAGACCCACACACACACACACCAGACCCACACACACACACCAGACCCACACACCAGACCCACACACACACACACACCAGACCCACACACACCAGACCCACACACACCCACACACACCAGAACCACACACACACACACACCAGACCCACACCAGACCCACACACACACACCAGACCCACACACACACACCAGACCCACACACACACACACCAGACCCACACACACACACACCAGACCCACACACACACACACCAGACCCACACACACACACACACACACACCAGACCCACACACACACCAGACCCACACACACACACACACACCAGACCCACACACACACACCAGACCCACACACACACACCAGACCCACACACACACACCAGACCCACACACCAGACCCACACACACACCAGACCCACACACACACACACCAGACCCACACACACACACACCAGACCCCACACACACACACACCAGACCCACACACACACACACCAGACCCCACACACACACACCAGACCCACACACACACACCAGACCCACACACACACACACAGACACCAGACCCACACACACACCAGACCCCACACACACACACACACCAGACCCACACACACACACCAGACCCACACACACACACCAGACCCACACACACACACCAGACCCACACACCAGACCCACACACACACACACCAGACCCACACACACACACACCAGACCCACACACACACACACCAGACCCACACACACACACACCAGACCCACACACACACACACACCAGACCCACACACACACCACACACACACACACACACCAGACCCACACACACACACCAGACCCACACACACACACACCAGACCCACACACACACACACCAGACCCACACACACACACACACACACACCAGACACTGACCGTCGCTGTTGATGATGTGAAGCAATAGCTTCAGGTAGTTCTGGGTCTGCTGGACCAGGTCCCAAGACTGAAACAGAGGAACACAGAGTTTTAACACGTTTTCATCTGGGGTGCACTAACGTTCAGACAGACATGTGGAATAAGGAATCACATCAGCGCTATTCATGACGTCTATCTGCAACATTCCACAACATTTGCCAAGTGAACGTGGCCCGGGTGTGGGGACTGCATCGCTTATAACCTAAACATATGCATTTAAAATTAGGGCTGTCAAATTATTTTTTTTTTTTACTCATTTCAGAAACCACATATCACAGTTATAGCAAGTACAACTTTCCTAAAAAAATCTGCTAATCAGCTAAATCTGAAAACAATGGAACAATGGACGTAATAAATATCAAGACATTTTGTTTAACATGAGAAATTATTAGCCAGCAAACAGATGCAGCTTCATAACCCACCTACAGAGGTCACTGTGAGACCACAAATATCAGGAAAGACTCAGAATTACAGCTCACTGAAGTATTGAATACAGTATAATTATGGTTATATAGGGAAAATGGTAGATGCACCTGATATTCAGGTATTAGTAGACATACCTGATATTTAGTCCAGTCTATATTCAAGTTCTTGGTAAAGCACACAGGGATTGTCAAAGGAGCATCCACAAAATCCTGTTGATGAAGGTTAACAATGAAACAGTATGTTTTGAGATCTGAGCTCCTATTCATAAAGTGTGTAACAGTGCTCACCTAGGTTCAGTTATGTGTTTGAGATCTGAGCTCCTATTCATAAAGAGTGTAAGAGTGCTCACCTAGGTTCAATTATGTCTTTGAGATCTGAGCTCCTATTCATAAAGTGTGTAACAGTGCTCACCTAGGTTCAGTTTTGTCTTTGAGATCACAATGAATAAGATAAATGGACAGGGGGGACCGGATCCTACATCAGTAGTCCTAACTTCAAGACGCATTGTCAATACAAGCCCTGAGAACAGTTCATCTGGATGGATAGATATGAGGAATCTCAGAGATTGTGTGTGTGTGTGCGTCAAACACAATACCTGATTCCAGTTGAATACTAGTCCTTCAGCGGTGTAGTCTCCATCTTTGTAGTCCTTAAAGAACTCACACCCTGGAGACACAGAGAGAGGGGTGGTGTTCATTAGACAGCGAACAGAAGAAAACAGAAACAGGGAGGATGCAATAAGAACCACTTGTTTCCAGTTTCAGTTGAAAACCGTGTACGCTAATTAATACAGCCCTGGTGTTGTGGTACAAAAAATGGTATGCGTAGAGAAGAAGACAGCTCTCTCTCTCACTGAGTATGAGTGTAGCTATAACAATAAAGATGTTGGAATGCATTGTAAGGCTTACCAACTGCCTTTCTGTTGTCTATGTAACTATTGTACATAAACTGTGTGTGGAAACCTACTTTTCCTAATAAAACCGACATTATTAAAAGTAGATAAAAAGTTAATAAATAAATTTATTTTAAAAATGTAGGGGGTTGGGTTTTACCTGGGTAAGGGTTAGGGTTTTACCCGGGTAAGGGTTTTACCTGGGTACGAGTTAGGGATTTTCCTGGATAAGGGTTTTTACCTGGGTAAGGCACAGAGAGCAGGGTGAAGTCTGCATATCGTTGAGCCTTATCCACCTTCTCAGACGAGGTGACACTGGACGACAGATCAAATAAAAGAGTAAAGAGAGAAAATATTCCCAATGTGATGAAGCAGCTACAACATACCTGAAGCACTAACCTCATACTGAACATTCTTGTCTAACGGTGCGTATACATGACATGATTCCCGAATTAACTGTCACACATAGCAAGCACGCACATGCACAAATATCAACATTACATAACAATAATAATTTGGGGGGTGCTTATATTTGTCCTGTTACACACTTGTACAAGTGTGAACTGGAAATGTGTGTCTTGCATATTCCAACTCCACCGAGACACCCGGAGGGAGTGGGGTCACAGCCAGGGTGACCATTGTCCAGTGCCCCTGGAGAAATTGGGGTTAAGTGCCTTGCTCAGGGCACAGCGACAGATTTTTCCCCCACCTAATAGGCTCTGGGATTTGAACCAGTGACCTTTCAGTTACTGGCCCAACGCTCTAACCTTGAGGCAACCTGCCGCACACAATTACATCAAACAAGTTCGCAGGCACCTAGGTAAATAAACACACACACACAACCTTTTGACAAAAACACCGCCACACATGCAAAGGTCAACATGCAAACAAGGGTACACTTTAGGAGTCAGGTATATTACATAACATAATGCTACCAAAAGACCAACCTGTGAGTGTGTGTTGAACACATTAAGAATCCTGGCTGGGTGAGGGTGTGTTGAATACATTAAGAATCCTGGCTGGGTGAGGACGTGTTGAATACATTAAGAATCCTGGCTGGGTGAGGGTGTGTTGAATACATTAAGAATCCTGGCTGAGTGAGGACGTGTTGAATACATTAAGAATCCTGGCTGAGTGAGGACGTGTTGAATACATTAAGAATCCTGGCTGAGTGAGGACGTGTTGAATACATTAAGAATCCTGGCTGAGTGAGGACGTGTTGAATACATTAAGAATCCTGGCTGAGTGAGGACGTGTTGAATACATTAAGAATCCTGGCTGAGTGAGGACGTGTTGAATACATTAAGAATCCTGGCTGAGTGAGGACGTGTTGAATACATTAAGAATCCTGGCTGAGTGAGGACGTGTTGAATACATTAAGAATCCTGGCTGAGTGAGGACGTGTTGAATACATTAAGAATCCTGGCTGAGTGAGGACGTGTTGAATACATTAAGAATCCTGGCTGGGGGAGGGTGTGTTGAATACATTAAGAATCCTGGCTGGGTGTGTGTTGAATACATTAAGTATCCTGGCTGGGTGAGGGTCTGTTGAATACATTAAGAATGCTGGCTGGCTGAGGGTGTGGGTGTGTTGACTTACTTTAGGCCAAACTTGACCTTCTTGTTCTCCACCATGAGGTCACAGATGTAGCGCACAGAGAGGTAGCGCAGCAGCTTGATGTCCAGACCCCGCACCTTGTCAAAGAGCTGAGAGTCCCCATTGCTGAAGAGAGACAGATGGTTGAGCATAGAAGTACACAGAACCACTAACATGTATTTAATATTTTCAGCATTCAATCAAGCAAGAAAAAGAAAGAGAGCGATAGGAGGGAGAGAAAGACATTGAGAAGGGGTACACAGAGAGAGCGATAAGAGGGAGAGAAAGACATTGAGAAGGGGTACACAGAGAGAGCGATAGGAGGGAGAGAAAGACATTGAGAAGGGGTACACAGAGAGAGCGATAAGAGGGAGAGAAAGACATTGAGAAGGGGTACACAGAGAGAGCGATAGGAGGGAGAGAAAGACATTGAGAAGGGCTACACCGAGAGAGCGATAGGAGGGAGAGAAATAGTGCAAAGAAATTATGGTTTTAGACGTCATCACATTACCACTCAAATGTCTGTGGCATTTTGAGTATTGAATCAAGCAAAGAAACCAAACCCTCATGTGAAAAGACACCAACCCGGCACTGTCGTCCTCTGGAACCTCTGGCTCAGACTCTGCCCCCCATGTGTCATCAATCCCCCCTAGGGAGAGGAAGACGGAGACAGAGCTGCATCACGACAACAAAATTCTAAACTGGATCCATTTATCCGCAATAAAGGGACGTTTCAAATATCGAATACAGACACCTTCTTCAGGAAAGGGATGCATATTCAAAAACTGGCTTGGGGAATGGACTATAGCCAAACAAGTGAAAATACAGCAGCAACGTTTGATCTTATGAAAAATACTTTTTTTTTTAAAGAAGGAGAAAAAAAGTAACAAATAATTCAAGAGCAGCATTAAAAAGTGAGACGCTTGCTGACAAAGCAGTCGCTCTGACAAAGGTGAGTAGATCCAAACGTTAGCATTTCAGACACAAAAGTGAAACTGGGTGGAAGCAGTACATGAAGACTTACCCTTTTGTAAATGGGTCCAGATTAAAATGTATCTGGTCCTGTATTCATAAAGCTTCTCAGAGCAGGAATTCTGATCTAGGATCTAGTTCTCCCTGTCAATGTAATCTTATTAACTATGATCAAAAGGGGAAAACTGACCAACCCTGAGACGCTTAGTGAACTATATTAAGAGTTTTCCTTGCTGACAAAATGTATTTTGTACCAGTCTCACCTGAGAAGATGTAGTTGTAGCCTGTGCGCCCATATAGCTCCCCCCAGCCTGCCAGAGTGGATGAGCGACAGATATGCTGCAATGGAAGACAACAAAGGATCAGCACACACGCTGGTTAGCTAGCATACAATTCATCTCAATAGTCTAGAAACCTGTCAATCAAGCCTCCCTCTCATTTTTGTTTTTGACACAATCACTTCCTTGTTCAAAGGTGAGGAGTAAAATAAAAGCAACATATCCATCATTTTTTTTAAACACATTTACATACACACATATACATACACAGTAGCCATCAAAAGTTTGGACATAGCTACTCATTCAAGTTTTTTACTATTTTCTACATTGTAGATTAATAGTGAAGACATCAAAATTATGCAATAACACGTTTGGAATCCAAAGACTTCAACAAATCAAAATATTTTATATTTGAGATTATTTAAAGTAACCACCCTTTGCCTTGACAGCTTTGCACATTTTCTCAACCAGCTTCATGAGGAATGCTTTTCCAACAGTTCCCACATATACTGAGCACTTATTGGCTGCTTTTCATTCACTCTATGATCCAAATCATCCCAAACCATCTCAATTGGGTTGAGGTTGGGTGATTGTGGAGGCCAGGCCATCGGATGCAGAACTCCATCACTCTCCTTCTTGGTCAAATAGTCCTTACAGCCTGAAGGTGTGTTTTGGGTCATTGTCCTGTTGAAAAACAGTCCCACTAAGTGCAAACCAGATGGGATGGCTTTTTGCTACAGAATGTTGTGGAAGCCATGCTGGTTATGTGTGCCTTGAATTCTAAATAAATCACTGACAGTGTCACCAGCAAAGCTCCATCACACCTCCTCCTCCAGCTTCATGTTGGGAACCACACATGCGGAGATCATTTATCTGTTCACCTACTCTGCGTCTCACAAAGACACGGCTGTCGGAACTAAAAATCTAAAATTTGGACTCATCAGACCAAAGGACAGATTTCCATCGGTCTAATTGCTCATGTTTCTTGGACCAATCAAGTCTCTTCTTCTTTTTGGTAAACTTTTAGTAGTGGTTTTTCTTTGCAGCAATTTGACCATGAAGGCCTGCTTCACACAGTCTCATCTGAATAGTTGATGTTGAGATGTGTCTGTTACTTCAACTCTGTGAAGCATTTATTTGGGCTGCAATCTGAGGTGCAGTTAACTCTAATTAACTTACCTTCTGCAGTATTGGTAACTCTGGGTCTTCCTTTCCTGTGGCGGTCCTCATGAGATTCAATTTCATCATAGCGCTTGATAGTTTTTGAGACTGCACTTGAAGAAACTTTCAAAGGTCTTGACATTTTCCGGACAGACTGACCTTCATGTCTTAAAGTAATGATGAACTGTCATTTCTCTTTGCTTATTTGAGCTGTTGTTGCCATAATAACGACTTGGTCTTTTACCAAATAGGGCTATCTTCTGTATACCACCCCTACCTTGTCACAACAGCTCATTGGCTCAAATGCATTAAGGAAAGAAATTACACATATTAAGAAGGCACACGTTTTAAATTAAATGTATTCCAGGTGACAACCTTATGGAGCAGAAGTTGCGCAAGGCATTGTATCTCAGTGCTAGAAGCTTCACGACAGACCCTGGTTTGATCCCGGACTGTATCACAACCGGCCGTGATCGGGAGTCCCATAAAGCAGCGCACAATTGGCCCAGCGTCATCCAGGTTAGGGGAGGGATTTGGCCTGGGTAGGGAGTCATTGTAAAAATAAGAATTTGTTCTTAACTGGCTTGCCTAGTTAAATAAAGGTTAAATAAATAAAAAGCTGGTTGAGAGAACGCCAAGAGTGCACAAGGCAAAGGCTGGCTACTGTGAAGAATCTCAAATATGTTTACCCTTTTTTGGTTACTACATGATTTCATATGTGTTATTTCATAGTTTTTATGTCTTCACTATTATTCTACAATGAAGAAAATAGTACAAATAAAGAAAAACCCTAGAATGAGCAGTTGTCCAAACTTTTGAATGGTACTGTATATAAATAATATGTTTACATATAAATAAATATGTAAATAGATACAAATCTATATATCTATATATATATACACGAATCATACTTTGCCGTTGTAGAGGATGACAGGGCAGACAAACCTCCCTCTGCAGCGGGCCATCTTACTGCGGTTCACCAGATCCTGCAGCTTGGTGATCTGGACTGTGCTCTCAAACCTAAGGAGACAGCAGCATTAAGATATCAAGCAACATACTCCTCACTACAGCAATAGATTTTCATTGATATATTCTAACAAAGCAATATATGGATCCTCAATATATTTTCATTACATTGGAGAAATAAATTATAAAAATCAGCAATACATGGATCATCAATATACCAAATAGCAATATATCTTCATTGATATGTTAAAACAAAGCAATACCTACATGAATCATAGTCCTCAATATAGCAATATTATATAATGTAGCAAGTGAAAAATCAAATCAAATTGTATTTGTCACATACACATGGTTAGCAGATGTTAATGCGAGTGTAGCGAAATAACACAAACTGCCCCAATAGTCAGAGACTGACGGCTCACATACAGTCCAGTAAGATTGGCTCGGCGCCAGAGGTACAGGTTCAACCACAGTACAGCCAAAGCCCCTGGAGCAGCTTAGGGGTGAATGGAGGAGGAGGATGTCCCAAATGGCCTCCTATTCCCTATTTAGTGCGCTACTTTTGACCAGTGCGCTACTTTTGACCAGTGACGAGAAACTAATTTGGTGTACCGTTTTATCTGTGGATTAATTGTCAGCGTAGAGGACCTTGTGCCTTTCAGGTAAAATAACAACCCAGTGTTTATATCAAAGGACAAATTAGTTAGCAACAGCAAGCTAGCTAATTTTCAATAAATGTTTAATGCTTTTCGACCTGTCCCAAAATTAATATAATTGGTTCAGAGTTTGTTTTGATATTTCAACCTGCGTGTCCTGATGTGGGGTTACAAAAATCAGCATGCACGCGAGTGGTTTGGTCAGCATGTAACTCAACCCCATTTAGTATTCAGCGTTTTCATTTTAACATCCAAACTAATGGGTATTCTTGAGTGAGCTCATAGCCTAAAGCCCCTATTTAGTCTCAATCAACAACACAAACAATGACATAAAATCCATCTCACTCGTGTGTTTGTTAGCTCTAGATAACCTGGTTGGGCAAACATTTTATGGGTGTTTACATGAATTATTGAGTGGCTGTTTCCCCCGACTTATGAATTCACGTAGAGGGCAACTATGGGACAGGTCACAGACATACGGAAACATCACGCATGAAGGGAATACATTCTCCCCGTGAACATGTTATCCAGTCTGACAAAATCACTTTTTTAAACCTCGAGACATCTTCCTCACTGTGTGGCTCTTAGAAGCGTTGTGCTCCTCTACTCATAGGTCAAAAGTACATATTCTATTTCTGAACACATTCCAAAATAGAACGCTCCCATAACATTTCCCATTTAATCATAAATATAATTAGAGAACCTCAGACATTTCCAACCCCCTCGGTGTCATGAATCATGAAGATGTGGACCGGACTACATTTAACCCCGTTTTGTTTTCTGTCCAATAACAGGTCAGGGCCTGTTTTCTTAATTCAGATCAAATTAGAAAAGATGATCTCGGGTCAGTTTAGCTTTGTAGATCATAATGAATAAGACTATAGGGACCAGGTGACCTGAGCCTAGATCAGCACTCCTACTCCAAGTTCACATTCATCATGAATATGGGCTGTGGACTATGGTACACACAAATAAACAACAGTGTAATTGGTGACTAAGTGGACTGAACTTTGTCTCAGGCTGTGACTGAGAATGTTACTGGCTGTCAAATCCTTGTTTGTTTCTTCAACTCCTCTCAAAACCTATTGGGGGAGAGGATCCAAGGTCCCTCCCTCGGTCCTCCTCCTCCAATGTGCTTTGAGAGAAGTGGGCTGGGGACTGGGGAAACAAGGACTGGACATCTAGTAGGTCTAATATTTGCAGACACAGCCTCATTGATGACCTTGTTAAGGTAACGTAGGTAGGTACGGTACCCGTCTTTATGGAGCTCTGTACATTCATACTCCAGGAAGACCATCTGTCGGGGGTAGTGGCCACACACCTCCCCGTTGGCGTTGTGGATGACACTGTACTTGTAGTCTCGGCCAAAGAGCTCCAAGCAACGCTTCTCTATCGTCTCGACCTGTAAGAGACAAATATTCCAAAGTGGTGTTTGATAGACTTCTGTGAAACACAGTCACCCCCCACACAAAGAAGGAAAAACAGGATGTGTAGCTCAGTTAATTGGCCACAACCTGGGAAGAGCCAATGGTACAGTTGTCCCATGTCCCAAAATGTAGGCCTATTTTCAACCACCGTAGTTTCTGTCAACATTTAGTTGATGCTCATGAGAAACTGCAGACATACACATTAAAAGGTGGCTTGTGAAGGATTTCCTGCTGCGTGTTTGGCACTTCTAAATCATATGAAATATAACCACTAGATTTATGAAGAATATGAACCAAAATGCGTACCATCTCATCATTACCCCCAAAATAAGGACACCTTCCTTCATTGTATAGTCTTTGTTTGTTTTTGTTGGTGGGTTTGAAGTCGTATGAAAAAGGCTTGACTAAGCCTGAGTATCTGGACAGTTAAAGAAATAGGCTACCTCCGAAGGAGATTCTAACATCTGGAGCAGGTGAGCAGTCTCTTTCTAGGGAGTTTTTCCTAGCCACCGTGCTTCTACACTTACGTTGCTTGCTGTTTGGGGTTTTAGGCTGGGTTTCTGTACAGCACTTTGAGATATCAGCTGATGTACGAAGGGCTACATAAATACATTTGATTTGATTGCTAGCACTAGGCACTGCAGGCTGTTGTTTATTTGAAGCACGCGTAAAGGTAAGGGACGTTTGGCGGATGGCACACCATCTCGGAGTAAACACAAATGGCTATAATGACATGAAGAAATAACAGTTAAAAACATGTATGCTGAGGACCTCGGACTTACCCGTGGCGTGACTTCTTTCGCTCTGTACTGTGTCTTCGAAAACAAATCTAGCAGATCCGCTATTTCCTCAGTCTTTCTGCCTGATATCATTAGCCCGGAGTCCGTGAGACTCCCAGACACGGAAGGGAATGCAGACATCATCGTGCCGAGACCCACCGTGGGTTCTATCCGAACTCTTCCGCCCTCAAACACCGCAGCACCTTGGGAACGGGAAGACCCACCAGGCCATCCCTTCCCAGCCAGTTTCTTCCTGGCTGCCCGCTTGAAAGGGCCGGAGCCGGGTATTCTCTCCGAATTCAGGGCACCGCTGTGCTGGTACCCTCTAGAAACAAAGATGTATTAACCAGCCAGCAGGCTAGCTAACCCTTCCGAGTAAAACTTGCCAGGCATGCAGAATGTATAGTAATTTGTTTACGTGGCTAAGCTAGTGGTGGTGGATTTGGTTGGCTAGCTAAGGTAGCGGACGTTAGTTAACTAATGTTAGGAAGTATCCACACTTAAAGTTAAATCCAACACATTACTAAACGTTTTTCCGAGAAAAATGAATGCTGACTGGTTTTTAGTCCTTGCCCTCATCACTCGTATGTTTGGTATTGAGCCTTTGTTGGCAGAGGAATACTCCGGGCGCCTGACTCAGGAAATCGCGAGGACTCCTGGCCTAGTCACGTTTCCTCTGTCATTTATTCATTTTCTCTCCTCTTCCCCAGTAATGACAAAAACATACCGGTTCCAAAACGATTAAATCCGTAGCAGCAGCGATTCAAACGCGTATTTATTAGTCTTGATCAAAAATCACACGACTGTTGAAGTGTTGCAATCCGTGAACTGTCTCAAGGAACAAGTGGTAAACAGGAAGTTGAAACCAGCACGTGACCAACATCGCCCCCTGAAATATATATATATATTTTTATTAACAACAAATCAATACAAAAAGTACATGGGGAACACAAGTGTATATATAAAGAATATACAAAGTACATTTGGGCTAGGGGGTACAATATCACATTATCTTAAGGGACATACACACATTTATAATTCTAACAGCTTTTTTGTTGGTAGAGTATTTCATTGTCTTAAAATATAGTTCCATTTATTTTTGTAAGGTAGTAAAATGTGGTGTTTTGTTTGTAAATGTACATTTGTGAATATGAAATGGGGCTACAAGAATAACGATATTAATGACTTCAAATTGTTTAAACTTATTTCTATCATAAGTAAAGAATCCAAGCAGCATCGCTCTCCATAATAGTGTAAAATCTTCATAAATATGTTAAATTTTAAATCTACTAATGTCTTGCCACAGATTCCTTACATGAATAGAATGCCAAAAAAAAGATGCAACACTGTTTCTGGGTGGTCATTACAAAATGTACAATTAGATTATTATTTTTGTACTTCTTCATATAGTGGTTGGCAGGATAATATTTATGAATAATTTCAAAATAAAATTCCTTCATTTTGTTAACAAGTAGGTATGTGTGTGGTACCATCCAAACTTTTTTCCAACAGACATTACCAATAAAACCATTCCAATAAGGCATGACATAATGTACAACATCCTTTTGAAACAAGGCTCTTAACAATCTATTGTTGTTGAATGGACTAAAAGAGAAACAAATCTTTCCTACTGATGAGTCAACAGGGTCAATAGAAGGTAGGCTCTGGGGGTCAGGTCTTTCCTACTGATGAGTCAACAGGGTCAATAGAAGGTAGGCTCTGGGGTTCAGGTCTTGACACGTTCCTGAATAATAAAGCAACACCTGAGGGAATGGCATCTAAAACAATTGCAACATCTTTAGGTGTTAGAGGGATCTTGTAAAGTGATAAGAATTCCTTATAATGTGGTAAAAGTCCCTCTGCATTTACAAGTTGGCTCACCAATAGGATATTATTTCAGGACCAATATTCTAAAAACAAAGAAGTATTTTTATACAATATGTCCTGATTATTCCATATATAATATCTGTGTGGAGAAAAAATATATTTATATTTTAAGGATCATGACAAGAAAACCTGCTGATGAAAAGCATAGAGTTTCATTGGAACTTTGTCAACATTATAATTGCAAACCAACATGAAGTTAAAACCTCTATGGGAGGGGCAACCTCTATGGGAGGGGCCTCCCGGGTGGCACCGTGGTTAAGGGCGCTGTACTGCAGCGCCAGCTGTGCCATCAGAGTTCCTGGGTTCGCGCCCAGGCTCTGTCATAACCGGCCGCGACCAGGAGGTCCGTGGGGCGAAGCACAATTGGCCTTGCGTCGCCCGGGTTAGGGAGGGCTTGGTCGGTAGGGGTGTCCATGTCTCATCACGCACCAGCGACTCCTGTGGCGGGCTGGGCGCAGTGTGCGCTAACCAAGGTGGCCAGGTGCACGGTGTTTCCTCCGGCGCATTGGTGCAGCTGGCTTCCGGGTTGGATGCACGCAGTGCGGCTTGGTTGGGTTGTGTATCGGAGGACGCATGACTTTCAACCTTCGTCTCTCCCGAGCCCGTACGGGAGTTGTAGCGATGAGACAAGATAGTAGCTACTACAACAATTGTATACCATGAAATTGGGAAGAAAAAGGGGTCAAATTCACACAATTTTTATTTTTTTATTTTTTTATAAATACCTCTATGGGATCGTCCCTGTGGGACAGTTGAGCTAGGCTAATGTGATTAGCATGAGGTTGTAAGTAACAAACAAAAAAATCCCAGGACGTATACATATCTGATATGGGCAGAAAGCTTAAATTCTTGTTAATTTAACGGCACTGTCCAAGTTACAGTAGCTATTACAGTGAAATAATACCAAGCTATTGTTTGAGGAGAGTGCACAATTATGAACTTGAAAATTTATTAATAAACCAATTAGGCACATTTGGGCAGTCTTGATCCAACATTATGAACAGATATGCAATGGTTCATTTGATCAGTCTAAAACTTTGCACATACACTGCTGCCATCTAGCGGCCAAAATCTAAATTGCGCCTGGGCTGGAATAATACATTATGGTCTTTCTCTTGTAGGTGAGAATTGAAAAAAAAGGGCTAGATCCTTATTAACTGAAATCTAGGGGAGGTGCCATGTTTCAGTTTGATAGAGCTGTTACCATTTGTATAGAGAGTCTTAATAGCCTTACAGAAAAAATCCACAAAGCCAAATTTCTCAAGGGAGTGGAAGCGGAACTGATGCTTTATAAAAAAATATAAAAAATAATATGAAGCTATCCTCGGTTATTAGGTCTGAGTAGTCAAGTATGTCTGATATTGTTAGAAATATGTCTGTTCCTCATAAAGCCTGTGTTTCATCAATAATTGCATCCAGGACTTCTTTAATTATTTTTCAAGTAGTAAGGCTAATAAATTCGACATCACTTATCGATGAGCAGTGTTATTACCCCCCGAGTCGTTGTTAGAGGGAGAAGATTGTTTTTAAAGTATTTTTAGAAACTTGTTCATTAAATTGTTCAAAAACATCCTATGGCGTTCTGCATTAGCATCGAACATCCCCCGTGATATGCAACTTTCAGCGAAACTAGAAACCAATATACAAAGGCAGTTAGAAAAGCCAAGGCTAGCTTTTTCAAGCAGAAATTTGCTTCCTGCAACACAAACTCAAAAAAGTTCTGGGACACTGTAAAGTCTATGGAGAATAAGAACACCTCCTCCCAGTTGCCCACTGCACTGAGGATAGGAAACACTGTCACCACCAATAAATCCACTATAATTGAGAATTTCAATAAGCATTTTTCTACGGCTGGCCATGCTTTCCACCTGGCTACCCCTATCCCGGTCAACAGCACTGCACCCCCCACAGCAACTCGCCCAAGCCTTCCCCATTTCTCCTTCTCCCAAATCCAGTCAGCTGATGTTCTGAAAGAGCTGAAAAATCTGGACCCCTACAAATCAGCCGGGCTAGACAATCTGGACCCTTTCTTTCTAAAATTATCTGCCGAAATTGTTGTAAACCCTATTACTAGCCTGTTCAACCTCTCTTTTGTGTCGTCTGATATTCCCAAAGATTGGAAAGCAGCTGCGGTCATCCCCCTCTTCAAAGGGGGGGACACTCTTGACCCAGACTGCTACAGTCCTATATCTATCCTACCCTGCCTTTCTAAGGTCTTCGAAAGCCAAGTCAACAAACAGATTACCGACCATTTAGAATCCCACCATACCTTCTCCGCTATGCAATCTAGTTTCAAAGCTGGTCATGGTTGCACCTTAGCCACGCTCAAGGTCCTAAACGATATCTTAACCGCTGTCGATAAGAAACAATACTGTACAGCCGTATTAATTGACCTGGCCAAGGCTTTCGACTCTGTCAATCACCACATCCTCATTGGCAGACTCGGTAGCCTTGGTTTCTCAAATGATTGCCTCACCTGGTACACCAACTACTTCTCTGATAGAGATCAGTGTGTCAAATCGGAGGGCCTGTTGTCCGAGCCTCTGGCAGTCTCTATGAGGGTGCCACAGGGTTCAATTCTTGGACCGAGTCTCTTCTCTGTATACATCAATGATGTCGCTCTTGCTACTGGTGAGTCTCTGATCCACCTCTACGTAGACAACACCATTCTGTATACTTCTGGCCCTTGTTCGGACACTAACACGAGCTTCAATGCCATACAACTCTCCTTCCGTGGCCTCCAATTACTCTTAAATACAAGTAAAACTAAATACATGCTCTTCAACCGATCGCTGCCTGCACCTGCCTGCCCGTCCAACATCACTACTCTGGACGGTTCAGACTTAGAATATGTGGACCACTACAAATACCTGTGTCTGGTTAGACTGTAAACTCTCCTTCCATACTCACATCAAACATCTCCAATCCAAAGTTAGATCTGGAATTGGCTTCCTATTTCGCAACAAAGCATCCTTCATTCATGCTGCTAAACATATTCTTGCCAATCAATTCCATTTTCTCTTCCCCCAAAACTGTCTGGGGACCTCTGAGAAATGGAAGTTATCCTAACCATAACCTTTTCCTCCTCAGCTCTTCTGGTTTTAGCCAGATTACTACCAGATTGTTGAGGCTATTTGGCCACTTCATATTTAAAGAGCTGTCAGTTCTTGAAATAAGATTTTTCTGCACAAGCTGTTTCCTGTGAGGACAGACGCTGGGAGACTGACGGACATGAAACAAAACAAGAACAGGGGTGTTACGGTTTTCTTCCGTCGAAGGAGAGTCGGACCAAAATGCAGCGTGGTTAGTTCGATACATCTTTAATAAAGAAAAAAACACGAACAATACAAAACAACAAACGGAATGTGAAAACCTATACAGCCTATCTGGTGACTATAAACACAGAGACAGGAACAATCACCCACGAAATACTCAAAGAATATGGCTGCCTAAATATGGTTCCCAATCAGAGACAACGATAATCACCTGACTCTGATTGAGAACCGCCTCAGGCAGCCATAGACTATGCTAGACACCCCACAAAAACCCCATGACAAAAACGCACCACAATAACCCATGTCACACCCTGGCCTGACCAAATAAATGAAGACAAACATATATTACTTCGACCAGGGCGTGACAAGGGGGAACAAAACGACATTAATGCAGAAGGAGAAGAAACTGAGGCAGTGACAGATATATGGGAGGCAATCAATAAAGTAAAAGAATCCAGGTGAGTCCAATGAAGCGCTGATGTGCATAACGATGGTGACAGGTGTACGTAATGATGGGCCTGCTGGCGCCCCTCGAGCGCCAGAGAAGGGGAGCGGGAGCAGACGTGACAGTTTCCCAAAAGTGTGAGCGCAGACCTTGAACCTCAAACTTAACTATATCATTATTTAATAATAAGCTATTTAGCTTACAGTAGGATGCTCTACCAAGGTTAATATCTTGGGTAAATGTTTTTACATCAATGTAAATAGCCCTATCGTCCTATAGTTCCCCTCATAGCCGCATTTCACATAGACTATAATGGAGAATAGTTTTAGGCTGTTTGTAATTTTTCCATTAGGCCTAATAAATGGTTTGTTAACCATTAATAAACTGTAAAGTATCTCATCCTTTTCTTTTCCACAAGTGGGCATGTATGAACCGTTTAATTTAGGACGTAATAATAATGAACAACAGCCTGTATACATGTTTTACTTCATTTAATGGTTAACAAACTGTGTCAAAAATTTATAATTCTTTATAATAGTAATGTTAAACGGCAGTTTATGTTTTTGTTTAGTTTTTATCAGAGTAAGGCAATAGGCTAAGACATTTTGTTACATTGGTGTAGGCCTGTGTTGGAGCTACTGTCATTGCTTATCGAGCCTACACAAATACTCATTGTAGATACTGTATGACCATTATATTCTGTCTATATATTTTGTTTATTGTTGTCAGCTCCATTCCACCAGGTCAAATTCCTGGTAAATGTAAATGTACTTGAAGAATAAAGGTGATTCTGATTCTGATATTGTTTCAATTAGATTTAGATTGGTTGTTCTGTTCAAACGGTGCTCTTATGTTTTCACCGCCAGTGTGGTAATTTATAGGCAAACCGTACTACAACACAGTATCCACCATTCGTGCTTTGGGAAATTGTATGCACCCTTTCAGTAGTACAACTCCTGAATAATATATGAATGTGCAGGTTTTGTAGATGCGCGTATATAGGCTATAACCTACCCTAAGAAACACACTCACATATTTTGCTTGAGATGTGTCATGATTTGCAACATAAAATTCCATCACCTTGATTTAATTCATGCAGTACTAATTCTACTCATATTGAAAAAGAAAAACATTGCACTTGCAATAAAGTATTACCTACAAAACAACTCCTGTTCAGAAAATTCTTAAATTAGGGGGCAATTCTTTTCATTTTGGTTGATAGTGTTAAATCCAAATGGTATTGTCTATTGCAATATTGCAAAAACCACGAGTTAGTGTGAAGACTCTTGTTACACAACATGAATGAGTTGTAGGCTATACGTTTCAAGATGCAATGTGATTAGGAAATTGATCAACATGAGGTTGCCTTTCAACAGTGGTGAAAAGTACTTGGGTAAAAATACTCTAAAGCACTACTTTTAACAGGACAGGAAAACCATACTTGAGTAAAAATAAAAAATACCTTAATAGAAAAGGACTCAAGTAGAAGTAAAAGTCAACCAGTAAAACATACTTGAGCAAAAGTATAAAATAATTTGGTTTAAAATATACTTAAGTATCAAAAGTAAAAGTATAAATCATTTCAAACTCCTTATACCTAGCAAACCAGATGGCACCTTTTTCTTATTTTTTTATTTAATTTACGGGAAACCACGGGCACACTCCAACATTCAGCCATAATTTACAAACGAAGCATGTGTGTTTAGTGAGTCCGCCAGATAAGAGGGAGTGGGAATGTCCAGGGATGTTCGGTTGATAAATGCGTGAATTTGACTATTTTCCTGTCCTGCTAAGCAGTCAAAATGCTTTTGGGTGTCAAGGAAAATGTATGGAGTAAAAAGTACCCCAAAAAAGAAACTTAAGTAGTACTTTAAAGTATTTTTACTTAAGCACTGCTTCCATGCACCTAATCCAAGTTTTTCCAACAGTTTTCTGTGCAGGCCAAAGCAGTTTGTTTGGGGAGCGTGCGCGCGCGGAGGAGAGACGTTGGGGAAAAGGGAGAGCGAGAGTGAGAGTCAGAAGACAGCATCAGAAAACCACCAGCATGGGGTCTTGGTATTTACAGTGATACGACCAATGCCCATCTTTTCTCGTCTTCATTCTTCAAAGGACACGCATCGGTCTCTTATTCCGGATGTAAATAATGCTCAAGTTGACCTAACTTAAATAGTTCGCGGAAGATTCATCAGTGGGGCTCGACAGCGGTGCTTGTCTCTCATTTAAAGCGTTGGGTCTAATGGGAGTCGATATAGCTTCATTCTTCACACTCCGACGGGGGTGGTGAATTGCGAATAACGCGCCTGATCTCTTTTTTCCTTGACCATTGATTTTTGCAATGTGAGCTTGTTCGACTCTGCTGTGTCTTTAGGCATTAAGAGGATTTTCCCCATCGCTGTTTAATCACGCTTCGGTCTTGAATCGATTCATTTGGAAACCATTTGGACTATATAACATCCAGACACCTGGACCTTTTGATTGACTACCAGGGGAGACAGTGCTGACCTTTGTGGAAGATTTTTGTTTGATCTCCATCTTTCAGAGACAACGGGGTGTTCTTATCAAAACAGTTGCTGAGGAATCATTGACGAAGATAGGGGGAGATAGAGACGAGGGGAATACGAGATAACGCCAGTGGTGGGGGAACATGCTGCCTTCGCAAGATGCTTCCAAGATTTACCATGACAACTACACGCGGAACTCGCGGGCCATTGGGGTTCTGTGGGCTATATTCACCATATGTTTGGCCATTATTAACGTAGTGGTGTTTATTCTGCCCTACTGGATTGGGGACAGCGTGAACACCCCACACGCAGGCTATTTCGGCTTGTTCCACTACTGCGTGGGCACTGGAAACTCCAACCGGGAGCTCACTTGCCAAGGAACCTTCGCCGAATTCAGCGGCATCCCCTCGAGCGCGTTCAAAGCTGCCTCCTTCTTCGTGTTGCTGTCCATGGTGCTAATCTTGGGTTGTATTGCCTGCTTCACCCTTTTCTTATTCTGCAACACTGCCACTGTCTACAAGATGTGCGCCTGGATGCAGCTGCTATGCGGTAAGAGATTGCCGTTTGGGTAGCCATCTCCACGGATGCGCGCAAATTCATGCATTCTGCTCACGAACATTGATGGGTCAATTACTTTACACACTGTTCGTTGACGCGTGAGTGTGCTGTTGCAGCCTGTGTGTGTGTGTGTGTGTGGGGGGGGGGGTCCATTTAGCCATAGCCTACATCATGTATGATTTAATACCTGTATAAGTTCATTTGGTTATTATAATTTTATAATTCTGTGTGTAATGCCAATGACACTAGTGTAGGCCTATATGGCAACAATGAATCAGACAATTGAAATAGAAAATATTATTTTCTTTTTTGAGTAGTTTTGAATAGAACCCAGTGAAGGACATGTAAAACAAAACAGTGATTTGCCTAGCATCAATGAGGCCGTATGAGCTCTTGTCATGCCCTGATCTCTCCACCCCCCCCAGGTGTCTCCTGTTTTCCCCATTAGTCCCCGGTGTATTTATCCCTGTGTTTCCTGTCTCTTGTGTTTCCTGTCTTCCTGTCTCTCTCTGTGTCAGTTCGTCTTGTTTTGCCAAGTCAACCAGCGTTTTGCCTAGCTCCTATTTTTTTCCTAGTCCTCCTGGTTTTGACCCTTGCCTGTCCTGACGCCTAACCCGCTTGCCTGACCTCTCTTCCTGTTCTGATCTCGAGTCTGCCTATCCCCTTGTACTGTTTGGACTCGGACCTGATCACTGAATCCCTGCCTGTCCTGACCTTGAGCCTGTCTATCGCCTGGTACTGTTTGGAGTCTGACCTGGTTTATTTTATTTTTATTTTTATTTCACCTTTATTTAACCAGGTAGGCTAGTTGAGAACACCTTTATTTAACCAAGTAGGCTAGTTGAGAACAGGTTCTCATTTGCAACTGCGACCTGGCCAAGATAAAGCATAGCAGTTTGAACAGACAACACAGAGTTACACATGGAGTAAACAATTAACAAGTCAATAACACAGTAGGAAAAAAAATAAAAAAAGGGGAGTCTATATACATTGTGTGCAAAAGGCATGAGGAGGTAGGCGAATAATTACAATTTAGCAGATTAACACTGGAGTGATAAATTATCAGATGGTCATGTACAGGTCGAGATATTGGTGTGCAAAAGAGCAGAAAAGTAAATAAATAAAAACTGTGGGGATGAGGTAGGTAAAAATGGGTGGGCTATTTACCGATAGACTATGTACAGCTGCAGCGATCAGTTAGCTGCTCAGATAGCAGATGTTTGAAGTTGGTGAGGGAGATAAAAGTCTCCAACTTCAGCGATTTTTGCAATTTGTTCCAGTCACAGGCTGCAGAGAACTGGAACGAAAGGCGGCCAAATTAGGTGTTGGCTTTAGGGATGATCAGTGAGATACACCTGCTGGAGCGTGTGCTACGGATGGGTGTTGCCATCGTGACCTCTGAACTGAGATAAGGCGGAGCTTTACCTAGCATGGACTTGTAGATGACCTGGAGCCAGTGGGTCTGGCGACGAATATGTAGCGAGGGCCAGCCGACTAGAGCATACAAGTCGCAGTGGTGGGTGAACTCTCGCCTGTCCCCGACCTGCCTTTTGCCTACCCTTTTTAGTGTAATAAATATCAGAGCCCAACCACCTGCGTCCTGTGTCTGCATTCGGGTCTCGCCTTGTGCCCTTATAGCTCTATTTGTTGTTGTTTCTTTTACTGAGAGAATTCTGACAAAAACAGGAATAACTGTAACAGCAGTTTTGTTTGTTTGGGATCTCTGACCTTGGTTTATAGGGTTGTATTTAAAGGCTGTATGCCGCCATTTCTGGGTAATAATTATGTACATTACTGTAATAGTTCAATTGTTTAAAAAGAAACAAAAATAGCTTCTCAAGCAATAATTTTGCTCTTACTGTCTGGGACTGATCTGAGTTGGGAGGGGAAGGGCACCAAAGCAGGGGAGGGGCCTAATGGAGGTGAGAGGTTTGGAACTCTCTTTACCATTGGTCTATTACAATTTATATCGTCTGGTGATGTCACCAGGCAAGCCAAAACTCCATTCATGCCAAACTTTCTGATTAGAAGATCCTGAGTAGATAGTTGTTGGTTAAAAATACAATCAGGAAATAACATTTTTTTCACAGTTTTACAGTTAGTTTCATAAACTGCTGTATAATACAAAACACAGCATAAACATAAATTTGACTGCACTGGGCTTTTAACTAAGCTTTTGTGACAGAAACATGATTTCTGTCACTGTGCCATGCGGTTCATGCACCCACTCTCTCTAGTCTGAGCAAGAAATGCGTGCACACACAGGCAGTAGAGGGAACTGATTATTTCAGCTCAGGTGTCACGTACCTGCCACACACACGCCAATTCACATATGCGCTCTGTCGCACAGAAGCCCCTCACTGATCTCTAATTGCACAACCTCCAAATTAATTATACATTGTGCAAATAAATGCGCTCTAAATGTGTGTAGCCACCAACTGTGAATTCAGGTGAGAGTTGGGTGACAGGCCTGTTGATGAGAAAGTTTCAGTGCAGGTTTGAGACTGAGATTTGGAAATGGATGAGTATTGGCTTTGTTATTTTGGGAATAATTTTGCACCCACACACAAACACTTCCCAGCATTTGCAAAATGGGGGAATTGTGGAATCCTGAACCTGCTATTGCCCTATTTTGCTGCTTAAACACTGTATATAGCGGGTTGTAGGGGTTGTTGTGGATTATAGGGGGTTATAGGGAGTTATACAGGGTTATAAGGGGTGGTAGGGAGTTGTAGGGGGTTGTAGATTGCATTGGGTGCTTAGCAGTGGGAGAAGGGAGGAATATGGTGGACCAAATATCTCTATACATTTTCCTTCTCTCACCTTTTCCTGTGCCTGGTCCCTGTCTCTGGAGAGGGAGGATAGGAGAGAAACTGAGAGAGAGAGGGAGAGGACACAGCTACAAATTCACAGCTGAATGACACTAGGATATATTGGAACAATGGGAGGCTTGATCTTAGCCTGGACCCATATTCATAGTGTCTCAATGTATGAGTGCTGATCTCAGATCAGGTCCCCCCTCTTCTATGTAATTTGATTCATTATGACCCATTAGGCAAAACTGATCCTTTCTGTCGGTCCTTCACCTTACAGTCATCATTCAAGATAATCCTCTAACAACCCCACTTCTCAACTCTCCCTCAGGCAGCACAGTGAAAGGAATATGCTTTGCGACTGTGATATTACAAAGGCCAAATATCCCAATCCAGCGGAGCACATCTGAGTCAAACAGAAAGGTGAGACGGAGAGAACTCGGTGAGGTGGTGCATATGGATGGTTGAGGTTTTGCAAAGGCTGCTGGGAAATGAAGTCCAGTGTTAGTGTGAGAGGGGCCGTTATTAGGCATGGCTGGGTCAAATTTCGTTAATGAAGAAGTGTTGAAATCATATAGGACAACTTTTTCTGGATTTCTCTCTATTTTCCCTTGTGGAATGGGCGAGGCGTTGGAACCCTGAATGTATATGGTCTGATTTCCAAATGGTACTCTATTCTGATTCATAGGGGTTGGGTTAAATGCGGAAGACACATTTCACTTGAATGCTTTCAATGCGTTCAGTTGTACAACTGACTAGGTATCCTCCCTTTCCCTACAATGTATACTACTTTTTAACAGAGCCCTAGGCCCTGGTCAAAAATAGTGCACAATAGTGTCGGAATTCATAATACCCATAAGACCTATAGGTCAAACAGGGAAATGGTTCCATTCATTTTTCCACCATTCCACCATTAATGTTTCCTATGGGGTAATTGTAGAAATATTTAAATTAAGGGCTGTGTTTTGTGGAGGCTTACCCTGGATTGACATTTTGATAACCGTGCAAATCTCTCTCGGACAAGGTGACTTTTATCAATATATTCGGCACTATTTACTCTTAGATTCGAAAATGCTAATTAGCATAAAAGTAGACATGTAAAATTAGAAATCCCTGCAAGCTCCTGCACATTATCTCTAGCCATCTTTGCAAACAGATATTGTGTCAATTTAAAACTTGCACAAGACAAATCACAGAATTGTCCATTTAAAGAAATGTAGACGATTTGATTCATTTTTACATTTAGCTAACATTAGATAGTTAATCCGGAGATTCTTACCTTTGTCTCGATTCGGCCGTCTCGTCCAGATCATCATGGCATTTGTAGTTCTTTATGATAGCCACATTAGCAGCTAATTAGCATGTCATTTTAGGGGGTCAATACAGGCAAATATATTGATAAAGGTCACCTTGTCCTGGAGAGATTTGCATGGTTATTAAAATGTCATGCCAGGGTAGCTTACATGAAACACAGCCCTTATTTTAAGTGTAATTTAACGTGTACTTTAAAAAACGATTGGAACCATTTCCCTGTTTGACCGCTAAGTTGTATGGGTATTATGACCCATACTGTGGTACTCTATAAAGGGAACAGGTGCCATTTTGGAAGCTATCTATCAATGTAATACTAAGCAGTGGACTTCCATCATCACCTCTGTCACCAGCAATACATTAGTAGGCAACAGACTCATTGAATGCAATCCAGCTTTATGGATAGCAGAATGTTTTCATTCAGTGTAATATAATCTCTGTATGTTATTCTATAGAATCTCTATCATTCTATAAGAGCATAGGTGTACCGTCTGTCATGCAGTGTGCTTACCTTTTCATCCCCCATTGAGTTTCCCCCTCTCTCATGAGACGTTGAGACGCGCAAAAATGAAAGCGCCAACCAACCCATTTAACCATGGAAAAGAGACTAGGATTATGGCTGAATACAAACTATAGTTATTCCCTCCGCAATGCAATCAAACAAGAGAAATGTCAGCATAGAGACAAAGTGGAGTCACAATTCAACGGCTCACACAAGACATATGTGGCAGGGTCTAGAGACAATTACGGACTACAAAAAGAAAATCAGCCACATCACAGACACTGACGTCTTGCTTCCAGACAAACTAAACACCTTCTTTGCTCGCTTTGAGGATAATACAGTGCCACTGACGCAACCCACTACCAAGGACTGTGGGCTTTCCTTCTCCGTGGCCGACGTGAGTAAGACATGTAAACGTGTTAACCCTCGCAAGGCTGCTGGTCCAGACGGCATCTCTAGCCGTGTCCTCAGAGCATGCGCAGACCAGCTGGCTGCTGTGTTTACAGACATATTCAATCTCTCCCTATCACAGTCTGCTATCCCCACATGTTTCAAGATGGCCACCATTGTTCCTGTACTCAAGAAGGCAAAGGTAACTGAACTAAATGGCTATCGCCCCGTAGCACTCACTTCTGTCATCACGAAGTGCTTTGAGAGTCTAGTCAAGAATCATATCACTTCCATCTTACCTGTCACCCTAGACCCACTTCAATTTGCGTACTGCTCCAATAGGTCCACAGACGATGCAATCACCATAACACTGCACTGCCCTATCCCACCTGGACAAGAGGAATACCTATGTAAGAATGCTGTTCATTGAGTATAGCTCAGCATTCAACACCATAGTACCCTCCAACCTCTCATCATTAAGCTAGAGGCCCTGGGTCTAAACCCCGCCCTGTGCAATTGGGTCCTGGACTTCCTGACTGACCGCCCCCAGGTGGTAGAGGTAGGAAACAACATCTCCACTTCACTGATCCTCAATAATGGGGCCCCACAAGGGTGCGTGCTCAGCCCTCTCCTGTACTCCCTGTTCACCCATGACTGCGTGGCCATGCACGCCTCCAACTCAATCATCAAGTTTGCAGACGACACAACAGCAGTAGGCATGATTACCAACAATGACAAGACAGCCAACAGGGAGGAGGTGAGGGCACACGACGTGTGATGTCAGCAAAATAACCTCTCACTCAACGTTAACAAAACAAAGGAGATGATCATGGACATCAGGAAACAGCAGAGGGAGCATCCCCCTATCCACATCGAAGGGACAGCAGTGGAGAAGGTGGAAAGTTTTAAGTTCCTCTGCGTACACATCACAGACAAACTGAAATGGTCCACCCACACAGACAGTGTGGCGAAGAAGGCGCAACAGCGCTTCTTCAACCTCAGGAGGCTGGAGAAATTTGTCTTGTCACCTAAAACCCTCAAACTTTTACAGATGCACAATTGAGAGCATCCTGTTGGGCTGCATCACCTCCTGGTACGGCAACAGCACTGCCCACAACCGCAAGGCTCTCCAGAGGGTGGTGCGGTCTGCACAAATCATCACCAGGGGTGAACTACCTGCCCTCCAGGATACCTATAACACCCAATGTCACAGGAAGGCCAAAAAGATCATCAAGGACAACAACCACCCAAGCCACTGCCTGTTCACCCCGTTACCATCCAGAAGGCGAGGTCAGTACAGGTGCATCAAAGCTGGGACCGAGAGACTGAAAAACAGCTTCTATCTCAAGGCCATCAGACTGTTAAACAGCCATCACTAACACAGATAGGCTGCTGCTTAAATACAGTCTTGGCTACTTTAATAAATGGATCACTAGTCACTTTAATAATAACACTTTAATAATGTTTACATATCTTGCATTATTCATCTCATATGTATATACTGTATTTTATACCATCTATTGCATCTTGCCTATGCCGCTTGGTCATCGCTCATCCACATATTTATGTGTATATATTCTTATTCCATTCCTTTACTTAGATGTAAGGGTTTTCTGGTGAAAGAGAAGCGGACCAAAAAGCAGCATGGTGGTTATTCATGTTCTTTAATTTATAAAGAAACTACACATGAGATAACTAACAAAAACAACAAACGTGAGAAAACCTAAAACAGTCCTATCTGGTGCAAACACAGAGACAGGAACAATCACCCACAAACACACAGTGAAACCCAGGCTACCTAAGTATGATTCTCAATCAGAGACAACTAATGACACCTGCCTCTGATTGAGAACCATACTAGGCCGACACATAGAAATTCCCAAAACCTAGAAAAACAAACATAGACTGCCCACCCAACTCACGCCCTGACCATACTAACTAAATACAAAACACAGGAAATAAAGGTCAGAACGTGACATTAGATTTGTCTATATTGGGTAGTTGTTGTGGAATTGTTAGATTACATGTTAGATATTGCTGCACTGTTGGAACTAGAAGCACAAGCATTTTGCTACACTCGCAATAACATCTGCTAGCCATGTGTATGTGATCAATACAATTTGATTTGACTTGATGATTTGACATAAAATTGAATGTTTTTTTATGGGACTTCTATAACTGTTTCATCCTCTCGTGCCAAACCAAACTGTGCTGGCTTAGATATTTAACTTTCACCTTGCCCTTTTCTGTAGGGTTTCAACTACTACAGTATGGTGGGCCAACACAGTACAGCTTGGGTTGGCTCTGTAGTTTGAAATGTTCTCTACAGCTGCATATTATTTTCCTATTTTTCCCCTCTCACTCCATCGCCCCTACTCCCTTCCCTCAGGTCTAGCCCTTGTCGCGGTGGCAGGGTTTTCCCAGGATGCATTGTGTGTAGCACCAGGTCGGCAGACCTTTGTTTCCGTAAGCACTTCATAACTACATCCCTTCTATACCAAATTACAGCTGGCTTCAGTTTTGAGATGTACCAAATTACAGCTGGCTTCAGTCTTGAGATGTACCAAATTACAGCTGGCTTCAGTCTTGAGATGTACCAAATTACAGCTGGCATCAGTCTTGAGATGTACCAAATTACAGCTGGCTTCAGTCTTGAGATGTACCAAATTACAGCTGGCTTCAGTCTTGAGATGTACCAAATTACAGCTGGCTTCAGTATTGAGATGTACCAAATTACAGCTGGCTTCAGTCTTGAGATGTACCAAATTACAGCTGGCTTCAGTCTTGAGATGTACCAAATTACAGCTGGCTTCAGTCTTGAGATGTACCAAATTACAGCTGGCTTCAGTCTTGAGATGTACCAAATTACAGCTGGCTTCAGTCTTGAGATGTACCAAATTACAGCTGGCTTCAGTCTTGAGATGTACCAAATTACAGCTGGCTTCAGTCTTGAGATGTACCAAATTACAGCTGGCTTCAGTCTTGAGATGTACCAAATTACAGCTGGCTTCAGTCTTGAGATGTACCAAATTACAGCTGGCTTCAGTCTTGAGATGTACCAAATTACAGCTGGCTTCAGTCTTGGATGTACCAAATTACAGCTGGCTTCAGTCTTGGATGTACCAAATTACAGCTGGCTTCAGTCTTGAGATGTAGCAAATTACAGCTGGCTTCAGTCTTGAGATGTAGCAAATTACAGCTGGCTTCAGTCTTGGATGTACCAAATTACAGCTGGCTTCAGTCTTGAGATGTAGCAAATTACAGCTGGCTTCAGTCTTGCGATGTACCAAATTACAGCTGGCTTCAGTCTTGAGATGTAGCAAATTACAGCTGGCTTCAGTCTTGAGATGTAGCAAATTACAGCTGGCTTCAGTCTTGGATGTACCAAATTACAGCTGGCTTCAGTCGTGGATGTACCAAATTACAGCTGGCTTCAGTCTTGAGATGCACCAAATTACAGCTGGCTTCAGACTTGAGATGTACCAAATTACAGCTCGCTTCAGACTTGAGATGTACCAAATTACAGCTGGCTTCAGTCTTGAGATGTACCAAATTACAGCTGGCTTCAGTCTTGAGATGTACCAAATTACAGCTGGCTTCAGTCTTGCGATGTACCAACTTACAGCTGGCTTCAGTCTTGAGATGTACCAAATTACAGCTGGCATCAGTCTTGAGAGCAGCAATTTTTTTTAAATGGTACATTTTTATTTCACCTTTATTTAACCAGGTAAACTAGTTGAGAACAATAGGCTTCCGTAAGGGAATGGAGGGTACAATACTACATGGTTTGCTCGACCGGTGTTGGTCTATGACATTCCTTAAAAAGTCAAAATCAAACAAGTGGAACGATTATTGACAACATTCTTTTCAAATATATTGTGTATTTCTGTGAATGTCTTTTTTAAAACTGGCAACCGTTTGTCATGCTGACACAAGCTCAGCTATAAGCTCATGGCCTATAAAAGACAGGCCACATAGGTGGTTTGCTGGGTCAGTGCAAAATAGTGAAGTGCAGCCAAATTCCATTAGATATTGACTGTCGGCTCCAAAGGTGTCAGTCAGGAAGAGCCCAGACAGGCTCCCAATGACAGGTTTCCTCCAGTGTTTGTGGGCTAAGAAGTTAAGAACTCTCTGACAGGTCATCAGAAGATAAATAATTGGAAGAAACCACATCAAACCTTTCATTGAACCTTTCTGGAAAAGTTCACTCAATAAGATATTGAGTTGCTGAATCCAGATAAATGTTTATTTCCAAAACGGTTAGCTCAATGACATGAGTAAGATCCAGACAACGCAGAGGAGAAAGGGTTTTGACCACACTTTACATTACATAGGCATTACCCCAGAGTACCTATGAGGGAATAACTGCAATCATCCTGTACACAAGCGCATTCAGTAGATACATATGTACTGCTGTATCGATGTAATACAAGTAGAGACAAAAATTGCTCATGTGGAACTACTGTACCTGTATTTATGTTATTTCTAGCTTAATATATGTACCTATAAACCTCTACTACACCACTGGTAGTGGCTTCTGGGATAAGACCTATGTAATGGTCTGTGTGGTAGTGGCTTCTGGGATAAGGCCTATGTAATGGTCTGTGTGGTAGTGGCTTCTGGGATAAGGCCTATGTAATGGTCTGTGTGGTAGTGGCTTCTGGGATAAGGCCTATGTAATGGTCTGTGTGGTAGTGGCTTCTGGGATAATATAATAATAATATATGCCATTTAGCAGACGCTTTTATCCAAAGCGACTTACAGTCATGTGTGCATACATTCTACGTATGGGATAAGGCCTATGTAATGGTCTGTGTGGTAGTGGCTTCTGGGATAAGGCCTATGTAATGGTCTGTGTGGTAGTGGCTTCTGGGATAAGGCCTATGTAATGGTCTGTGTGGTAGTGGCTTCTGGGATAAGGCCTATGTAATGGTCTGTGTGGTAGTGGCTTCTGGGATAAGGCCTATGTAATGGTCTGTGTGGTAGTGGCTTCTGGGATAAGGCCTATGTAATGGTCTGTCTGTGTGGTAGTGACTTCTGGGATAAGGCCTATGTAATGGTCTGTGTGGTAGTGGCTTCTGGGATAAGGCCTATGTAATGGTCTGTGTGGTAGTGGCTTCTGGGATAAGGCCTATGTAATGGTCTGTGTGGTAGTGGCTTCTGGGATAAGGCCTATGTAATGGTCTGTGTGGTAGTGACTTCTGGGATAAGGCCTATGTAATGGTCTGTGTGGTAGTGGCTTCTGGGATAAGGCCTATGTAATGGTCTGTGTGGTAGTGGCTTCTGGGATAAGGCCTATGTAATGGTCTGTGTGGTAGTGGCTTCTGGGATAAGGCCTATGTAATGGTCTGTGTGGTAGTGACTTCTGGGATAAGGCCTATGTAATGGTCTGTGTGGTAGTGGCTTCTGGGATAAGGCCTATGTAATGGTCTGTGTGGTAGTGACTTCTGGGATAAGGCCTATGTAATGGTCTGTGTGGTAGTGGCTTCTGGGATAAGGCCTATGTAATGGTCTGTGTGGTAGTGGCTTCTGGGATGGCTTCTGTGTGGTAGTGCTTCTGGGATAAGGCCTATGTAATGGTCTGTGTGGTAGTGGCTTCTGGGATAAGGCCTATGTAATGGTCTGTGTGGTAGTGACTTCTGGGATAAGGCCTATGTAATGGTCTGTGTGGTAGTGGCTTCTGGGATAAGGCCTATGTAATGGTCTGTGTGGTAGTGACTTCTGGGATAAGGCCTATGTAATGGTCTGTGTGGTAGTGGCTTCTGGGATAAGGCCTATGTAATGGTCTGTGTGGTAGTGGCTTCTGGGATAAGGCCTATGTAATGGTCTGTGTGGTAGTGGCTTCTGGGATAAGGCCTATGTAATGGTCTGTGTGGTAGTGACTTCTGGGATAAGGCCTATGTAATGGTCTGTGTGGTAGTGGCTTCTGGGATAAGGCCTATGTAATGGTCTGTGTGGTAGTGGCTTCTGGGATAAGACCTATGTAATGGTCTGTGTGGTAGTGGCTTCTGGGATAAGGCCTATGTAATGGTCTGTGTGGTAGTAATGGTCTGTGTGGTAGTGCTTCTGGGTACTTCTGGGATAAGGCCTATGTAATGGTCTGTGTGGTAGTGGCTTCTGGGATAAGGCCTATGTAATGGTCTGTGTGGTAGTGGCTTCTGGGATAAGGCCTATGTAATGGTCTGTGTGGTAGTGGCTTCTGGGATAAGGCCTATGTAATTGTCTGTGTGGTAGTGGCTTCTGGGATAAGGCCTATGTAATGGTCTGTGTGGTAGGTTTTTGTCATATCATCTGGTCTATCCTGTACAATCCTGAAGCCTTTCAGTGTTGTTTCCACAGCCAGGTGCTATGGGAGCTTTACTAGGGTAATAGTCAGGCTTTCCAAAACTCCCAGAGCAATTTTGAGGGGCTCAGCAAAAGCCTCTGGTTCAAACGGAGAGCGACCAACCCGGAGGGAGCTGGAGAGGGGAGGCGAGAGGGAAAAGCGGGCATTTGAAGGGGTTAAGCTAAACGATACATTTAACTGGAGCTAACGCTATTGTTAAGAATCTACTTGATTTTCACTGGTGACTCTATGAGAGCTAGCATCACTTTGGGGGAAATTACTTCGGAACCTTCTAAATCCATCCATTATAGCTAAACAGTAACGCATTGGGCCAAGCCTGCACACTGGGTAGTATGAGTGGCTTAGGATACTATTTTACAAACACAGAGAGAGCATGTTTACATTGCCAAAGCAAGTGAAATAGAAAAGAAACTAAAGTGAAATAAACAATACAAAAATAACAGTAAACTTTACACTTACAAAAGCTCCAAAAGAATAAAGACATTTCAAATGTCATGTTAGGTATATACGTACACAGTATTATAAACAGTTATATACAATATATACAGTCTTGTAATGATGTGTGTACACTCTCTCTCTACCTCCATCTGTGTTACTCTCTCTCTCTCTCTGTTACTCTCTCTCTCTCTCTCAGTGTTAATCTTCCTCTGTGTTTCTCTCTCTCTCTCTCTCTCTCTCTCTCTCTCTCTCTCTCAGTGTTAATCTTCCACTGTGTTTCTCTCTCTCTCTCTCTCACTCACTCACTCACTCACTCACTCACTCACTCACTCACTCACTCACTCACTCACTCACTCACTCACTCACTCACTCACTCACTCACTCACTCACTCACTCACTCACTTACTCACTCTGGTCTAATTCCCTGAGATTTGGATCTTCTCTGGAAAATCATTATTTTAGTCTTTTTGGGGTTTACTGCCAGGTTTACTGCTTTCTCTCCCCCTCTCTCTCTCTCTCTCTCTCCCTCTCTCTCTGTGTTTATCTCTCTCACATTCTCTCTCTCTCTGTATTACTCACTCTGTTAATCTCTTTCTCTGTGTGTTACTCTCTCTCTGTGTTATTCTCTCTCTGTGTTACTCTCTCTCTGCATGTTACTGTCTCTATGTCTTACTCTCTCTCTCTCTTTGTGTTACTCTCTCTGTGTTACTCTCTCGCTCTGTGTTACTTTCTCCCTGTGTTACTCTCTCTCTCTGTGTGTGTGTTACTCTCTCTCTGTTACTCTATCTGTCTTACTCTCTCTCTCTCTCTGTGTTACTCTCTCTCTCGGTGAACAGCTTCTATTGAGATCATTGTCATGAAGCCACACCCCCCGACTCATGGTAAAAGTTCAGAACGAGAAAGTGTAGGCTATTGTCACGCCCTGACCTTAGTTACAGTATCTATGTTTTATGTATTATTTCGGTCAGGTCAGGGTGTGACGAGGGTGGGTATGTGTGTTTTTATCCTGTCTAGGGTTTTTGTATATCTATGGGGGTTTTGTGTGTCTAGGTAATTTCGGTCTATGGTGGCCTGAATTGGTTCCCAATCAGATGCTGCTGTTTATCGTTGTCTCTGATTGGGGATCCTATTTAGGTTGCCATTTTCCATTTTGGTTTGTTGGGTTATTGTCTATGTGTAGCACTCGTGTTTATAGCTTCACGTTCATTTTGTTAGTTTGTTTAGTGTTCTTCGTTTAATAAAAAATAATATATTCATATCACGCTGCGCCTTGGTCTCCTAGTTATGATGAACGTGACAGAATAACCTACCAAACAAGTACCAAGCAGCGTGAAAAGGAGGAACAGGAAGGAGGGTGCCAGCTCAGCGTCTGTTGAAAGAGGAGCGGACCAAAATGCGGCGTGGTGGTTATTCATGTTCTTTAATGAAAATGTGAACGATACATGAAATAACTTAATATACAAAACAACAAACGAAACGTGAAAACCTATACAGCCTATCTTGTGACAACAAAAACAGAAACAGGAACAATCACCCACAAACACACAGTGAAACCCAGGCTACCTAAATATGGTTCCCGATAAGAGACAACGAGAATCACCCGACTCTGATTGAGAACCGCCTCAGGCAGCCATAGACTATGCTAGACAACCCTACTCAACCACAATCCAAACCAAGGCGTGACAGAACCCCCCCCAAGGTGCGGACTCCTGGCCGCACACCTAAACCCATAGGGGAGGGTCCGGGTGGGCGTCTGTCCACGGTGGCGGCTCCGGCTCGGGACGTGGACCCCACTCCAACCAAGTCTTAGTCCCCCTGTAACACGTCCTTTGATCGGCGACCCTCGCCGCCGACCTTGGCCTAATAACCCTCACCAAGGACCCCACTGGACCGAGGGGCAGCTCGGGACTGAGGTGGAAGCTCGGGACTGAGGGGAAGCTCGGGACTGAGGGGAAGCTCAGGACTGAGGGGAAGGCGTGACAAGGATATCCTGCTCTGGCTCTGCGTACTGTGTCTCCTGTGATTCTGCACAGCCCAGTGCGTCCTGTGCCAGCGCCCTGCATTTGCAGGACAGGTTGTGTCAGCTCTACACTCCAGACCTCCAGTGCGCCTCCACAGTCCAGTACGTCCTGCGCCTGGTCCCTGCACTCGCCCTGGGGTGCGTGTCACCAGCCCAGTACCACCAGTGCCGGCACCACGCACCAGGCCTCCAGTGCGCCTCCAGTGCGCCTCCAGGGTCCAGTACTCCCTGTTTCTCCTCCCCACACTCGCCCTGAGGTGCGTGTCACCAGCCCGGTACCACCAGTGCCGGCACCAGTCCTACAGTGCACCATGGCAATCCAGAGCGTCCTGCGACAGTACCCAGTCCAGAGCGTCCGGTGACAGTACCCAGTACAGAGCGTCCGGCGACAGTACCCAGTCCAGAGCGTCCGTCGACAGTACCCAGTCCAGAGCGTCCGTCGACAGTACCCAGTCCAGAGCGTCCGGCGACAGTACCCAGTCCAGAGCGTCTGGCGACAGTACCCAGTCCAGAGCGTCTGGCGACAGTACCCAGTCCAGAGCGTCCGGCGACAGTACCCAGTCCAGAGCGTCCGGCGACAGTACCCAGTCCAGAGCGTCCGGCGACAGTTCACAGACCGGAACCTCCAACGATGGGCCACAGTCCGGAACCTCCAACGACGGGCCACAGTCCGGAACCTCCAACGACGGGCCACAGTCCGGAACCTCCAACGACGGGCCACAGTCCGGAACCTCCAATGACGGGCCACAGTCATGTTCGTTTTGTTATTTTCTTAGTTTGTTTAAATATGTGCTGTCACATTCGTTTTGTTATTTTGTTAGTTTGTTTAAATATGTGCTGTCACATTCGTTTTTGTTATTTTGTTATTTTGTTTAGTGTTCTTTGTTTAATAAAGAAGAATGTATTCATATCACGCTGCACCTTGGTCTCCTCGTTATGACGAACGTGACATCTATATAGAAATAATTACACCAATTGAAAAATCAATAAACAAAATAATGAGGATTTCTATCAGCCTAATAGAGGTGTTAGGCCACATCCTGACTAATGGCAGTTTTTGTTTGTCCACCCGCCTCTTGAGAATTGACCACCAGTTCTCAATGGGATTAAGGTCTGGGGAGTTTCCTGACCATGGACCCAAAATATTGATGTTTTGTTCCCCGAGCCACTTAGTTATCACTTTTGCCTTTATGGCAAGGTGCTCCATCATGCTGGAAAAGGCATTGTTCATCACCAAACTGTTCCTGGATGGTTGGGAGAAGTTGCTCTCGGAGGATGTGTTGGTACCATTTTTTATTCATGGCTGTGTTCTTAGGCAAAATTGTGAGTGAGCGCAGTCCCTTGGCTGAGAAGCAACCCCACACATGAATGGTCTCAGGATGCTTTACTGTTGGCATGACACAGGACTGATGGTAGCGCTCACCTTGTCTTCTCCGGACACGCAATATCCTTGCCCGTGAAGCCGTTTTTGTGCAATGCAATAATGATGGCACGTGTTTCCTTGCAGGTAACCATGATTGACAGAGGAAGAACAATGATTGCAAGCACCACCCTCCTTTTGAAGCTTCCAGTCTGTTATTCGAACTCAATCAGCATGACAGAGTGATTTTTTCAACACTTACACCTGATGTCAGCTGGTCATTTTGTGGCAGGGCTGAAATGCAGTGGAAATGTTTTTTTGGGAATCAGTTCATTTGCACGGCAAAGAGGGACTTTGCAATTAATTGCAATTCATCTGATCACTCTTCATAACATTCTGGAGTATATGGAAATTGCCATCATACAATCTGAGGCAGCAGACTTTGTGAAAATTGCCACGACTGTATACGTCAAACTTACCCAGTAGCCATGGTTCAACTGGCAGGCAGTAGCCATTGTTCAACTGGCAGGCAGTAGCCATGGTTCAACTGGCAGGCAGTAGCCATGGTTCAACTGGCCGGCAGTAGCCATGGTTCAACTGGCAGGCAGTAGCCATTGTTCAACTGGCAGGCAGTAGCCATGGTTCAACTGGCAGGCAGTAGCCATTGTTCAACTGGCAGGCAGTAGCCATGGTTCAACTGGCAGGCAGTAGCCATTGTTCAACTGGCAGGCAGTAGCCATGGTTCAACTGGTAGGCAGTAGCCATTGTTCAACTGGCAGGCAGTAGCCATGGTTCAACTGGCAGGCAGTAGCCATGGTTCAACTGGCTGGCAGTAGCCATGGTTCAACTGGCAGGCAGTAGCCATGGTTCAACTGGCAGGCAGTAGCCATTGTTCAACTGGCAGGCAGTAGCCATTGTTCAATGTGATCGTCCCACTCTAGCTTGTGCTTACGTATGTCATATTGTACCATTGAACATGTGGTAACATTGAAATGTAGGTAAGATAACATTAATTATTAGTTTTTATACATGTAACACTGATAAAATGACTGGCTGTTCTAAATCTTGTCCCCTGTCAATGGTAGGGGAATTGTTAGATACTGCCAATCTCTAACACACAGCAGGAGCAGCACTGCCACAATGAATATTTGTCATGTGTGTTTGCTCTGCTTTGGCTGCTAATACTGTGTGTGTGTATATATATATATATATATATATATATATATATATATATATATATATATATATATATATCTCTCTCTCTCTCTCTCTCTCTCTCTCTCTCTCTCTCTCTCTCTCTCTCTCTCTCTCTCTCTCTCTCTCTCTCTCAGTTGCCCATTCACTGTACAGGGCCTGAGCTCAAATCGAGTCGTGGTGGAGTTGATCCGTCCTTATCCGTGGGCCCAGTTGGTTGCCATGGTTTCATGACCTTCCCGTATCGTGGCGCTAACGGCTCGAGTAGCTTCTTATTTGCCACCCTGTTTGTGTTTCTGTCCTTCCTCCTCATTCCACTCTCATTACTCCTCCTTTATGTCTGTCTCGCTCTCTGTCTCACTGTCTCTCCTTCCGTTTCTCTCTCTATTACTGTCTCACTCTCTCCTTCTTTCTCTCTCTATCGCTGTCTCACCATCTCTTCTGTCTCTCTCTCTACCACTGTCTCACTGTCTCTCTCTCTATTGCTGTCTCACTGTCTCTCCTTCTTTCTCTCTCTCTATCGCTGTCTGTCTCTCCTGTTTCTCTCTCTATCGCTGTCTCACCGTCTCTCCTTCTGTCTTTCTCTCTACCACTATCTCACTGTCTCTCCTTCTGTCTCTCTCTCTATCGCTGTCTCACTCTCTCCTTCTCTCTCTCTATCGCTGTCTCACTGTCTCTCCTTCTGTCTCACTCTCTCTCTCTCTCTATTGCTGTCTCACCGTCTCTCCTTCTGTCTCTCCCTTCCCTCGCTCTCTTTTCTCCCTTCCCTCGCTCTCCTTCTTTTTTCTCATACCGTGAGAGAGACCTAGTACAGTGTGACAGCAGAGGGATCGTGACTTGTATCTAATATTTGAGTATCTGTGTGTGTGTGTGTGTGTGTGTGTGTATGTGCGTGCGTGTGTGTGTGCGTTCATCTTGAAGTCTTGCTGTGCTGATAGTTGTAAGAGCAATGCTCTTGGATAATTGGCTGCTTTGACCAATCTTACATGGGTCACTGTTCCACTAATTTCAGAAATGCTCTAGTTGTAAGAGCAATGCTCTTGGATAATTGGCTGCTTTGACCAATCTTACATGGGTCACTGTTCCACTAACACACACACAACACACACACACACACACACACACACACACACACACACACACACACACACACACACACACACACACACACACACACACACACACACACACACACACACACACACACACACACACACACACACTCACACACACACACACACACACACACACACACACACACACACACACACACACTCAAACACACACACACACACAAACACACACACACACACACACACACACACACACACACACACACACACACACACACACACACACACACACACACACACACACACACACACACACACACACACACACACACACACACACACACACACACACACACACACGTCCATAACACACACACACACACACATGTCACACACACACACACACACACACACACACACGTCCATAACACTCGCACACACACACATGTCCATAACACACACACACACACACACACACACACACACACACACACACACACACACACACACACACACACACACACACACACACACACACACACACACACGCATACATTCGTCCATAGCACCTGGTTCCCTGCTGGATGTCTCTCTTTCTCTGCTCCATCTTGTCGACTGTGGACCGTATGTTAAACTAAAGAGCAGATGACATCCCCCTCAAAATAATGCTCTTTGATTATCCAATATCAGCTTCGATGCAGGTGCTGTGAAAAGGAATGGACAATGCTACTGATAGGAACACAATGCTACTGATAGGAAACACAATGCTACTGATAGGAAAGACAATGCTACTGATATGAAAGATAATGCTACTGATAGGAACACAATGCTACTGATAGGAAACACAATGCTACTGATAGAAAAGACAATGCTACTGATAGGAAAGATAATGCTACTGATAGGAAAGACAATGCTACTGATAGGAAACACAATGCTAATTCAAAAGAGCTGAAATTGGAACTGGGAAGTAGAATGAACGGTGTCATTATTAAATTAATTGGCATTCATTCAATGAAATGATACCTGATATAAATTGAGTAAAAGGTTATGTTATGGAGATGAATAAGATAGTGCTTCAACCAATATGAAATGTTGCTGAGGTGTATACAGTAATCTAACACAAGTGGGTTAAGATAATTTATAATTCTTAAAAGACCTGAAGCACTGTACAGGATGTTTCTTCCAGTGTGGTTTGGTAGTTCTGATGTACTATTTACAGTATGTGTATGTTTGTGTGCCTTTGATGGCTTTGATTTATTCCCGTATGTGATCATGTGCTTGTGAAAATGTATGTGTGTGTGTGTGTTTGCGTGTGTGTGTGTGTGTGACATGATGGCTCCTTGCTGTCCCCAGTCCACCTGACTGTGCTGCTGCTCCAGTTTCAACTGTTCTGCCTTATTATTATTCGACCATGCTGGTCATTTATGAACATTTGAACATCTCGGTCATGTTCTGTTATAATCTCCACCCGGCACAGCCAGAAGAGGACTGGCCACCCCTCATCGCCTGGTTCCTCTCTAGGTTTCTTCCTAGGTTTTGGCCTTTCTAGGGAGTTTTTCCTAGCCACCGTGCTTTTACACCTGCATTGTTTGCTGTTTGGGGTTTTAGGCTGGGTTTCTGTACAGCACTTTGAGATATCAGCTGATGTACGAAGGGCTATATAAATAAATTTGATTTGATTTGTGTGTGTGTGTGTGTTTGCTTGCTTGTCTGTGTGTATGTGTGTGTGTGTCTGTGTGTGTGTGTGTGTTTGCTTGTCTGTGTGTGCAGTCTGGCGTTAGCGTTGGGTTGACAGAATTATTGATTAAGTCATTTGTTCCTCCACCTCACGCCCCCTTCTCCCAGCTGGGCCAACGAAAAGTTAATTAACACCTATGGAACTCTGATGCCTCCAGGGACATCTGGGAAATGTAGTTATGTTCAAAGAGCATGGGACTTTTCCAAGTTCTTCCACACTGTTCTCGACAAACCATTTCTGTATGGACCTGGCTTTGTGCGGAGGGCATTGTCATGCTGAAACAGGAAAGGGCCTTCCCCAAACTGTTGCATCAAAGTTGGAAGAACAGATTCGTATAGATTGTCATTGTTTGCTGTAGTATTATGATTTCCCTTCACTGGAACTAAGGGGCCCGGACCATGAGAGACAGCCACAGACCATTATCCCTGCTCCACCAAACTTTACAGTTGGCACTATGCATTCTAGCTGGTAGCATTCAAATCCAGGTTTGTCAGTCGGACTGGCAGATGGTGAAGTGTGATTCATCACTCCAGAGAACGTGTTTCCACTGCTTCCACTGCTCTAGAGTCCAATGGTGGCGATAACCTGCTCTCTGTGGCATCAGACCAGTCTATGAAATCAGCAGGGAATCAGTTAGATGACACACTACTAGATCATCTGATAGAGGATACATCCCAAATAGCACCCTATTCCCTATATAGTGCACTACTTTTGACCAGAGCCCTATGAGCCATATCAAAGTAGTACACTGCAAAGGGAATAGAATGCCATTAGGGATGCAAGCAAATAGACACTCACGGCCTCCCGGGTGGCGCAGTGGTTAAGGGCGCTGTACTGCAGCGCCAGCTGTGCCATCAGAGACTCTGGGTCCGCGCCCAGGCTCTGTCGTAACCGGCCGCGACCGGGAGGTCCGTGGGGCGACACACAATTGGCCTAGCGTCATCTTGTGGTGGGCCGGGCGCAGTGTGCGCTAACCAAAGTTGCCAGGTGCACGGTGTTTCCTCCGACACATTGGTGCGGCTGGCTTCCAGGTTGGATGCGCGCTGTGTTAAGAAGCAATGTGGCTTGGTTGGGTTGTGTATCGGAAGACACATGACTTTCAACCTTTGTCTCTCCCGAGCCTGGGGGTAAAAAAATAATAATAATTGACACTCACATGGGACCACGACTCCTCCAACTAATGTCGACTGGTCTCTCCATTTAGGAGAGCTTCTCCAAGCCTTACCATCGCTATTGAAGATACATGGACCTCTTTTGTTGTTTAGTAATTGTCCCCAAATCAAAAAAAATGCCCAATAAAGTATTTTTCTCACAAAATAATTCAAGCTGCTCAAAAACCCAAAGCACAATGCTAGAAAAAGCATAGAAGTAGATCTGTATTTAATAAAGGTACAGCTCTCAGTTGGTCACTACTTAGCTATATTCTTGGTGTACATCCCCTGGGTGTATCCCCTTGTCCTTTTAATTGGGAGCTGCCGCAGTTCTGCAAGAGAAAGAGTTGGTCTGAGTCCCAAATTGAACCCTATTTTCTACATAGTGCACTACGTTTGAGCAAAGCCCAGGAGCAGGACAGGAGTGATGGAGGTGGCACTAGTGTTACATCAGGGCACTGTCTCCCTGCAGACAGAACAGACAGCCTTGGAGAGATGGGAAGAAAACTACTTCAAAGTGCCGTGTCTCAAAATGGGATCAGCTCTACACTGATCTCCAACCCGAGCACGCACGCACGCACGCACGCGCACGCACGCACACACGCACACACACCAGCATGTGCTTAGGGAGTGAGAGAGAATACAGTTGGGAGTTCAGCAACATTACATTTATAGAAGCCTTTTCCAAAATCCCTGACACAGATTTAAATAATTGTCAATTAATCATTAAGTCTAAATCTTGTTTACCTGTGTCTGCCAGCCACATTCAGAAGGCAGCCAATCAGAACACAGAGGAACAGGAGTGGGGAGGAATTTGATCAGGTAAATCATACTGTAACGGTTTTCTTTAGGTGAAGTAGAGGCAGACCAAAACGCAGCGTGGTGGTTATTCATGTTTTTTAATAAACGTGGAAAACCAAAAACAGCCCTATCTGGTACAAAACACAGAGACAGGAACAATCACCCACAAACACACAATGAAACCCAGGCTACCTAAATATGGTTCCCAGTCAGAGACAATGACTAACACCTGCCTCTGATTGAGAACCATATCAGGCCAGACATAGAAATAGACAAACAAGACATCCAACATAGAATGCCCACTCAGATCACACCCTGACCAACCAAAACATAGAAACATACAAAGCAAACTAAGGTCAGGGTGTGACACATACGTTGATGTCAATGGAATAATTAAGTGAAAACTCGAGATTAGAGCACAGACCTCAAGTTAGAATTCAGGCCTAAATGAATTGTCTAAAGTCCAGGGCCATATTCATTAAGTGTAGGAGTGCTGATCTACAAAACGTTTTTAGATCATAATGAATAATCATAATCAATTCATTATGATTATTGACTAAAGAAGATGGTGCCGGAAGAAATGGCAGCCGTTTTACGGGTGACTAATTATGCTATTATGTGTCTTTTTTCGTGATATTTGTAACTTATTTTGTGCATAATGTTTCTGCCACCGTATCTTACAGCAAAAAAATTGCTTCTGGAAATCAGGACAGCGATCACTCACCTCGGATTAGACAAAGATGTTTTCTTCAAAAAGCAGGAAGCACAGGATGTACTTCAGACACCCAACAAGGCCGAAATCCCCATCATTAGCAAGAGAAAGAGACACAGGTACAGAGGACACAGGGCTGGGTGCCTCGTAAAGATACTCCAACGGCTACTGGGAAATCTGCCCTTACCATCAATATCACTTGCCAATGTACAATCATTGGACAATAAATTAGACGAGGTACGTTCACGAATATCCTACCGACGGGACATCAAAAACTATAACATCTTATGTTTCACCGAATCGTGGCTGAATGACGACATGAATAACATTCAGCTAGCGGGATATACGCTGCACAGGCTAGATAGAACAGCACACTCTGGTAAGACAGGCGGGCTGTGTATATTTGTAAACAAAAGCTGATGCACGAAATCTAAGGAAGTCTCTCGATTTTGCTCGCCTGTAGTAAAGTCTCATGATAAGCTATAGACCACACTACTTACCAAGATAATTTATATTTTAAAAAATTGTGGCTGTTTCTTTACTACCACAGACGGACGCTGGCACTAAGACCACACTGAGTCACCTGTATAAGGAAATAAGAAAACAGGAAACCGCTCACCCAGAGATGGCGCTCCTAGAGGCCAGGACTTTAATGCAGGGAAATTTAAATCAATTTTACCAAATTTCTATCAGCATGTTAAATGCGCAACCGGAGGGAAAATAATTCTAGATCTCCTTTACTCCACACACAGAGACGTGTACAAAGCTCTCCCTCGCCCTCCATTTGGCAAATCTGACCATAATTATATACTCCTGATTCCTGCTTAAAAGGAAAAAAATTAATCAGGAAGTACCAGTATTTTGTATTTCTTTACTTATATATTGCGTACCTAATACCTAATTTTCCTTAAAAAATTGCACTGTTGGTTAGGGCTTGTAAGTAAGCATTTCACTGTACAACACCTGTTGTATTTGGCGTACGTGACAAATAAACGTTGATTTGATTTGATTAACGTGTATGGACAGGGAACACCTGATCCTAGATTAGCACTCCTACCCTGAGACGCTTTATGAGTACAAGCCCAGAGTTCCATCATGCAAAGGGTTCTCCTTCCTTCAGATTGAATCAGAAGGACGGAGGTAATCAGGAGGAACGGCCCAATAAAACAACACGTTTTGGTGACCCATCTGTAGTGTGAGGTTTTGGTTTGCATCTGGCCTGTAGACCAGTGTTTCCCAATTCTGGTCCTCCACTATGTGTGTGCGTGTGTGTGACAGCAGTGGATCAAAGGACCTTTTTCCTCCACAGCGTAGATAGGCACTGGTAGATCGGCGCCCGTAGAACGGCGCCTGTAGATCGGCGCCCATAGATCGGCGCTCGTAGATTGGCGCTCGTAGACTGGTGCTCATAGATAGGCTCTCATAGACCGGTGCTCGTAGATAGGCGCTCAACGCTCGTAGACCGGCGCTTGGTGCTCGTAGATTGGCGCTCGTAGATCGGTGCTCGTAGATAGGCTCTCATAGATAGACGCTCGGCACTCGTAGATTGGCGCTCGTAGACCGTTGCTCGTAGATAGGCTCTCATAGATAGACGCTCGGCACTCATAGATTGGCGCTCGTAGACCGTTGCTCGTAGATAGACGCTCGGCACTCGTAGATTGGCGCTCGTAGACCGTTGCTCGTAGATAGGCGCTCGGCGCTCGTAGATCAGCGCTCATTGGGCTTTGACACTGACAGAAAACAATCTGTCTCCCTGCTCCTCTTAAAAGTAGAGACAAAATACTACTAAATCTGTATACTACAGATGAACAGAACTTCTATCTGGAGACACTTGCTTTTTATTCTGGTTTGAAGCAGTGGACTAAATCAGGGTCACACAGTGTTTCATGGTAGTCAAAAAAATCTACTTTGAAACAAAAGTATACACCTCACACACATGATTATTGACTTTTAAAAGATAAGACATAAGAAAAAATAAGACATGTACCAATGTATTCCATTTTCAGTTTGCAATATTACATGTCATATACATCAGAGAAGACTGAAATATAACAAAACCGTTTTACATGGAAACATTGTTTTTTCCAAATATTATTTGTTAATTGTGAAATTATGAAAAATGTTGATAACATTCCATCCATGAGGACACTAGAAGGCGATTTGGTCATTGACAGCATATAAACACAACATGCAACAATTTCAAAAATGTTAAAGAGTTACAGTTCATTTAAGGAAATCAGTCAATTTAAATAAATGTATTAGGCCCTAACCTATGGATTTCATATGACTGGGCAGGGGCGCAGCCCTGGGAGGGCATAGGCCCACCCACTTAGGAGCCAGGCACAGCCAATCAGAATGAGATTTTCCCCACAAAAGGGCTTTATTACGGACCAAAATACTCCTCAGCACCCCGATCCCTCCCCCTCAGACGATCCAGCAGGTGAAGAAGCCGAATGTGGAGGCCCTGGGCTGGCGTGGTTAGGCGTGGTCTCCGGTTGTGAGGCCAGTTGGACGTATTGCCAAATTCTCTAAAACGACGTTGGAGGCGGCTTATGGTAGAGAAATTAACATTCAATTCTCTGGCAACAGCTCTGGTGGACATTCCTGCAGTCAGGAACTCCCTCAAAACTTGAGACATCTGTGGCATTGTGCTGTGTGACAAAACTGCACATTTTAGAGTGGCCTTTTATTGTCCCCAGCACAAGATGCACCTGTGTAATGATCATGCTGTTTAATCAGCTTCTTGATATGCCACACCTGTCAGGGGGATGGATTATCTTGGCAATGTAAAAATGCTCACTAACAGGGATGTAAACAAAATTGTGCGCAAAATTTGAGAGAAATAAGCTTTTTGTGCGTATGGAGAATTTTTGGGATCTTTTATTTCAGTTCATGAAACATGGGACCAACACTTTGCATGTTTAGTTAATATTTTTGTTCAGTGTACTTTCCTAACCCTAAATAATCTACAATATCAGAGTATTTTTAAATCTACCAATTGGTGCTGAAACGGAGACGAATATGCATATATTTAGATGTCTTTATTTCATTGATCCCTAATATTCTGAACGTGTTCTCTCAATATATTCTAGTCTGACGACAAAATTCGATCTTAAAGGTACACCGTATTTAAAGAGATGGCTTTAGATAATGACTGAAACCCCTATTGAATGAAAAAGCCCAACTGAGTGATCTGACTGAGATTTCCTCTTCCTGCTGTTTTCGTTATTAATATTTTCTCTCTCCTTCTGGCTCAGCTTTGGTTGAGTGCAAGAGCAAGACAGAGAGGGATGCTTGCGAAGCGGGTCCATTGACAATGAGGGTTGACTTAGCATGCAGTGTGAAATGCAGTGTCACATTTAAAAAAAACTTGATTTCTTTCCATCGCTTTCCTTTTTGCTCCATGTCCCCTTATTTTGTACACTTTCCTTACTCCCAAAATGTTGTTGCCTACATCTCACCTAACCCTCCCAACACAACACCGTTCCCGTGCGCTGTCCCCCCTATACTACTCCCCCATTCCATACCTCCTGCATCTACCTCCTTACCCCCTGTCTAGTGTACACTTCATTTATCCTCCTCACCACCCTCTAAATCTGTACACCTTATAATATTTCCCACTTCCCCAAAACTACACATGAACAAAATTATGTGGACACCTGTTTGTCGAACATCTCATTCCAAAATCATGGGCATTAATATGGAGTTGGTCCCCCCTTGCTGCTACAACAGCATCCACTCTTCTGGGAAGGCTTTCTACTAGATGTTGGAACATTGCTGTGGGGACATGCTTCCATTCAGCAACAAGAGCATTAGTGAGGTCAGGCATTGTTGTTGGGCAATTAGGCCTGGCTCGCAGTCAGCGTTCCAATTCATCCCAACGGTGTTCCATGGAGTTGAGGTGAGGGCTTTCTCAAACCGATCTCGATAAACCATTTCTGTTTGAACTTTGCGTTGTGCACGGGGGGCATTGTCATGCTGAAACAGGCTGGAAGCACAGAATCGTCTAGAATGTCATTGTATGCTGTAGCGTTAAGATTTCCCTTCTCTGGAACTAAGAGGTCTAGTCCAAAACATGAAAAACAGCCCCAGACCATTATTCCTCTTCCACCAAACTTTACAGTTGGAACTATGCATTGGGGAAAGTATCAAATCAAATGTATTTATATAGCCCTTCTTACATCAGCTGATATCTCATAGTGCTGTACAGAAACCCAGCCTAAAACCCCATCAGCAAGCAATGCAGGTGTAGAAGCATGGTGGCTAGGAAAAACTCCCTAGAAAGGCCAAAACCTAGGAAGAAACCTAGAGAGGAACCAGGCTATGAGGGTTGGCCAGTCCTCTTCTGGCTGTGCTGGGTGGAGATTATAACAGAATATGGCTAATAATCACAGTAGTTGTCGAGGGTGCAACAAACAAGTCAGCACCTCAGGAGTAAATATCAGTTGGCTTTTCATAGCCGATCATTGAGTGTATCTCTACCGCTCCTGCTGTCTTTAGAGAGTTGAAAACAGCAGGTCTGGGACAGGCAGCACGTCCGGTGAACAGGTCAGGGTTCCATAGCCGCAGGCAGAACAGTTGAAGGTGGAGCAGCAGAACGGCCAGGTGGACTGGGGACAGCAAGGAGTCATCATGCAAGGTAGTCCTGAGGCATGGTCCTAGTGCTCAGGTCCTCTGAGAGAGAGAAAGAAAGAGAGAAAGAGAATTCGAGAGAGCCTACTTAAATTCACACAGGACACTGGCGGATATAACGGACTGACCCTAGCCCCCCGACACATAAACTACTGCAGCATTAACCAGGTAGGCCAGTTGAGAACAAGTTCTCATTCACAACTGCGACCTGGCCAAGGTAAAGCAAAGCAGTGCGACAAAAACAGCACAGAGTTACACATGGGATAAACAATCGTATGGTTGTGTGCTCGATTTTATACACTTGTCAGCAATGGGTGTGTCTGAAACAGCCGAATCCACTAATTTGAAGATGTGTCCACATACTTTTGTATGTATAGCGTACTTCACCCTGTCTCAAGTACGCTAAAACATACAGCAGCAGTGTGGTCGTTAAACTAGAACTCCTCTCTCCCCATAGCTGTGTGTTTGCTCCTGGGCTGTATGATCTTCCCGGATGGCTGGGATGCGGAGGTGGTACGCGACATGTGTGGCGAGGAGACAGGGAAGTACACGCTGGGAAACTGCTCGGTGCGCTGGGCCTACATGCTGGCCGTCGTTGGCATCATGGACGCCCTCATCCTCTCCTTCCTGGCCTTCGTTTTGGGCAACCGGCAGAATGACTTCCAGCTGGAGGAGCAGCTCAAAGCAGAACAGAAAGGTGAGGCGCTAATGATTCTAAGCTAACCGCTAGAATAATGCTAATATAGGCTAATAGCTAGGCTAATGCTAATCTACGCTAACAGCTAGCCAAATGCTAGTCTAGGCTAACAAATGGGATAATGCTAATCCAGGCTAACAACTAGGTTAATGCTAATCTAGACTAACATATTTTCTTTTTTTTTTCTTTTTTTTTTTTTTTACCACATTTTGGCAGCAGGATTGTAAAATTAAGGTATTGACCAGATGGGCTAGGTTATTTTAAAAATGCACGCATAACTGTAAATTGCTTTGGATAAGAACGTCTGCTAAATGGCATATACTGTATTGTAACGACCCTGGGTTTATAAGCACGGAAATCGACTCTGCCACACTGTGCTTCTGCGGCACAGTCAATAGCGCGCTGGACCTCGGGCCAGAAGGTCGAGGGTTTGAGACCTTCTCCCTGCTGTTTCATTACAGTGCATTATTTTTTATTATTTCTATATATTGACACACCAGTGGCTAATGCTAATTGTTTTCATATATCAAGCAATGTACGGGGTTTACAAAGTGCTATGTAGTTATGTTTTAATTACATTTCCAGCCCTGTTGTTTTTTTATTATTGCATTGAAAATCAAGTTTCAATGTTTTGAGTAAAACTTTTGGCACAAACAAGCCACCATGTAGCTAGCTCAGCTCAAAGACTAGCTATCTAGAACTATTTCAAAATGAAAACGACTAACTACAGCTATAGCTACCACAATGACATGAGAGCTCATGCCTGTTACATGAGGAAAGCCAATGCATCACCGCAGGGGGAACCCTATCCCAGGTCAGGACTGTTTTTCTGCTTGTTGGACTTGAAAATCGTGATGTTGATCGGGGTGGAGGTTTAAAGTCTTTGTGTACCAGGGGGACAGACACATGTTCATACATATTTTATATTGCATTTCAGTTTCTGTGAAATGCATTGTGATGTCTGGTGCATTACATCATTCAGGTTTTTAATAATCTACTCACTGTTCCCTTTACAAAACCTTTGTCTATGAAATATTTCTGTGTTCTAGAGTTGAATAACGAGGCAACGTTTCTCTATCTACATTTGGTGCATCAGTATATTTTTTACGATTTATCAAAAATATTGGTGGCATCGTGATGAGGGATGTTGCAGCCTGATCAGAGGCAGGAGAAGACAGTGTCGCAACACCTCTATCGACTGTGCCGCAACACCAGCGCTATCGCTATCGACTGTGCCGCAACACCTCCCCTCCATAGCCCTCTAATATGTTTCCATGGTTACGTGTCATAATCCAGCAGGAGGCTTCTCTCTCTCTCTCTCTCTCTCTCTCATATTCCTCAATCTCTCTCTCTCATATTCCTCCCTCTCTCTCTCATATTCCTCTCTCTCTCTCATATTCCTTCCTCTCTCTCTCATATTCCTCCCTCTCTCTCTCTCATATTCCTCCGATCTTTCTCTCTCCCCATCATCCATCCACTGGATGCTAATTTTGTTTCATCTGGTTCAAGGAGGGGGTAAAGGATGTGGAAGGGTGCGTCTGGGCTAACACAATATGAGGTAGGGGTGTTGCAGTGTGGTTGTGGAGGTTGGTGTTGAGGCATCTGTAGTTGCCTGAGTAGCGGTGTTGTGTCAACAACAACCTAGTGGCAGCGTGCCAGAACTCATCTGGCTTTATTTGTTTTGCCTTAATCTACCCAGGCATTTACCCACCCCACCCTCCGTCGTTTAAAAAAAAATCTCCTTCCAGACACGGTTCACATTCATAAATGTTCTCTTCCCTCAACCGAAGCAATTAAAGCTGCCATATTTATTTCCCCCTTAGTAGCATTTGCTCAGATGTAGCATAGTGGTATTCTCCACGTTCAACAACATTTCCCCCGTTTCCCATGAGGCTGAGCTTTATGGAATTGTCTAGTGTGAGGATTGAAAATATGCTTGGCCTATCATGAGGGTGTCTGTGTATGTTAAAAGCAACATTTTGTAACATATGATGTGACTAGCGGAAAGGCTGTGGCCTTGAGGTGTAGGCAGCTATCATGAGTTGTGGGAGACACGTACAACATGTAGGCAGTTAAACAGACTGTCTTTTGTTAGAACTCAAACTTAGCAGTAACAAGAACCAGATGTGAGATAACTGTATTTAGGGTATGAGCGCATAGATATTCTGCCCAGCAACAACTACACCTGCCAATGGGAGCGCCCGGGGGCTGGGACCAGTTCGGGCGCCAACAATCAACATAGGTTGAGTAAGTTTAAACCACACTTGATCTCTACTCTGACAGGCCAGCTCGGAAGCAGGAACTACTACTGTCAGAGTATTTAAAGAAGATATCTTTAGGGTGATGGCCAGTTCTCTGATACCAGATTCGATCTGCGCAACCCTTTACACGAGCCGGAGACAGGGAGCCAATAGCATCATGGCTAACTAGTGCTGACACATGTTCACTGCTAGTGTTCATTTGCAGGGTTAATTAAACCAACCCACAAGACCAGAGGCAGAGAAATGTTGGAATACCTTCACATAAATTGATCAGATAAAATAGATCAACAGCATCATGGCTCGTTTCTTTGCGACATGAACGCATGGTATTTTCTCTGTCTTGAAAATATGACACCCTGGAATGCAATTTGAAAACAAATATACATGAAAAAGTAGCCTAAATTATATTTTTGTTTGAATTAGATGGCGCATCAACGAGCAGATGTGGACATGTTTATGTGTCCGATGGATTGTGTGTCAGCCACAATATTCTGAGCGTTTCCCTCCCATTTCCCACACCAGACCTCCTAGAGGTTCTCACAGCGGGAGGCCAGAATTTGGACAGTATTCCAACGGAGCTGCAAAACCTATTTGAGCCAGCCAAGAGGAATAGTCTCACTCAACAACCCTTGGGGATAAACAATTGGTTTAACCAGCGATAGCAGTGAAATACAGTGCATTCACTTTTTAAAAAACATTGTGTTACAGCTTTAATTTAAAATTGATTACAATTAGATTTTTTTGGTCACTGGCCTACACACAATAGCCCATAATGTCAAAGTGGAATTATATTTTTGAAATGTTTACAAATTAATACAAAATGAAAAGCTGAAATGTCTTCAGTAAATAAGTATTCGACTCCTTGGTTATGACTAGCCTAAATAAGTTCAGGAGTAAAAATGTGCTTTACAAGTCACGTAGTAAGTTGCATGGACTCATTCTGTATGCACTAATAGTGCTTAACATGATTTTTTAATGACTACCTCATCTCTGTACCCCACACATACAATTATCTGTAAGGTCCCTCAGTTGAGCAGAGAATTTCAAACACAGATGAAATTCCAATACCAGAGAAGTTTTCCAATACCTCACAAAGAAGGACACCTATAGGTAGATGGGTAAAAATAAAGAAAGCAGACATTGAATATCAACTTTGAACATGGTGAAGTTATTCATTACACTTTGGATGGTGTATCAATACACCCAGCCACTACAAATATATCGGTGTCCTCGGTTACCAGAGAGGAAGGAACCCACTCAGGGATTTCACCATGAGGCCAATGGTGAGGTTAAGGCAGTTATGGCTGTGTTTAATGGCTGTGATAGGAGAAAACTGAGGATGGATCAACTGCATTGTTGTTACTCCACATTAACCCGAATTGATAGAGGTAAAATAAGAAAGCCTGTACAGAATAACAAATATTCCAAAACATGCACCTGTTTGCAACAAGGCACTAAAACATGGGGTTCTTAAAATTTTTCAGCCTGTGACCCAAATGAGAATTGCTGTGTTTTCCTGGGACCCAAGCTTAGGAAAATATGCAACTATACATAAATATCGGTACATTTCATTGCCCTTGTGCCTAAAGAAAATGCATTATAGACAAAAGCAAATGAATTTAAATATCCATATAAATATCTATTAATGTTTATTTTCCCCCATTAAAACACTTACATATATGTCTAGGTTGAAACTGTTGCTGTTAAAAAGCAAAAAATAATTATCATTCTGAACTGGAATAAACAGATTGATCATATCACACAGATGAATAACAGAACACACACACAGGCCTTTTGATAGTGCAACCCTAAGCAACAGTACAGATCAGGCCTACTGTACATCTTACTGTAGAAATTATTGTTGAAAGAAAGTCCAGGTTGGAACTGTTGCTGTTAAAATACAATACATATTTATTTGTTATTCTGAACTGGAATAAACTGATTGATCACATCACACAGATATAGATCAGGAAACACACAAACAGCCCTTTTCTAGTCTATATCTGTGTGATGTGATCAATCAGTTTATTCCAGTTCAGAATAAAAAAAGATGTATTGTATTTTAACAACAACATGTCTATTCTGGGCTCTGTTTTTGACAATACAACACTGACGTCATGCTCAGCCTTGAAACTGTTTCTGTTCTTGTTTTCTAAGTATGTCAGTGTTGAGAACCCTGACTCACACAGGTATGTGGTGCCAAACTGGACCAGAACATCTCCTGCTTTCTCAGTCAGGTTGTCATGAATCCTGCCGAAAATTAGTGCCTCTTCCTGTTCGGGCGGAGCTCGGCCTACTAGATGCCACCGATCCCCTTTTCTGTTCGGGCGGCGCCGGCCTACTAGATGCCACCGATCCCCTTTTCTGTTCGGGCGGCGCCGGCCTACTAGATGCCACCGATCCCCTTTTCTGTTCGGGTGGCGCCGGCCTACTAGATGCCACCGATCCCCTTTTCTGTTCGGGCGGCGCTCGGCCTACTAGCTGCCACCGATCCCCTTTTCTGTTCGGGCGGCGCCGGCCTACTAGATGCCACCGATCCCCTTTTCTGTTCGGGCGGCGCTCGGCCTACTAGATGCCACCGATCCCCTTTTCTGTTCGGGCGGCGCTCGGCCTACTAGATGCCACCGATCCCCTTTTCTGTTCGGGCGGCGCTCGGCCTACTAGATGCCACCGATCCCCTTTTCTGTTCGGGCGGCGCTCGGCCTACTAGATGCCACCGATCCCCTTTTCTGTTCGGGCGGCGCTCGGCCTACTAGATGCCACCGATCCCCTTTTCTGTTCGGGCGGCGCTCGGCCTACTAGCTGCCACCGATCCCCTTTTCTGTTCGGGCGGCGCTCGGCCTACTAGATGCCACCGATCCCCTTTTCTGTTCGGGCGGCGCTCGGCCTACTAGATGCCACCGATCCCCTTTTCTGTTCGGGCGGCGCTCGGCCTACTAGCTGCCACCGATCCCCTTTTCTGTTCGGGCGGCGCTCGGCCTACTAGCTGCCACCGATCCCCTTTTCTGTTCGGGCGGCGCCGGCCTACTAGCTGCCACCGATCCCCTTTTCTGTTCGGGCGGCGCTCGGTCTACTAGATGCCACCGATCCCCTTTTCTGTTCGGGCGGCGCCGACCTACTAGATGCCACCGATCCCCTTTTCTGTTCGGGCGGCGCTCGGTCTACTAGATGCCACCGATCCCCTTTTCTGTTCGGGCGGCGCTCGGCCTACTAGATGCCACCGATCCCCTTTTCTGTTCGGGCGGCGCCGGCCTACTAGCTGCCACCGATCCCCTTTTCTGTTCGGGCGGCGCTCGGCCTACTAGATGCCACCGATCCCCTTTTCTGTTCGGGCGGCGCTCGGCCTACTAGATGCCACCGATCCCCTTTTCTGTTCTGGCGGCGCCGGCCTACTAGATGCCACCGATCCCCTTTTCTGTTCGGGCGGCGCCGGCCTACTAGCTGCCACCGATCCCCTTTTCTGTTCGGGCGGCGCCGGCCTACTAGATGCCACCGATCCCCTTTTCTGTTCGGGCGGCGCTCGGCCTACTAGATGCCACCGATCCCCTTTTCTGTTCGGGCGGCGCCGGCCTACTAGATGCCACCGATCCCCTTTTCTGTTCGGGCGGCGCTCGGCCTACTAGATGCCACCGATCCCCTTTTCTGTTCGGGTGGCGCCGGCCTACTAGATGCCACCGATCCCCTTTTCTGTTCGGGCGGCGCTCGGCCTACTAGCTGCCACCGATCCCCTTTTCTGTTCGGGCGGCGCTCGGCCTACTAGCTGCCACCGATCCCCTTTTCTGTTCGGGCGGCGCTCGGCCTACTAGCTGCCACCGATCCCCTTTTCTGTTCGGGCGGCGCCGGCCTACTAGCTGCCACCGATCCCCTTTTCTGTTCGGGCGGCGCTCGGTCTACTAGATGCCACCGATCCCCTTTTCTGTTCGGGCGGCGCCGACCTACTAGATGCCACCGATCCCCTTTTCTGTTCGGGCGGCGCTCGGTCTACTAGATGCCACCGATCCCCTTTTCTGTTCGGGCGGCGCTCGGCCTACTAGATGCCACCGATCCCCTTTTCTGTTCGGGCGGCGCCGGCCTACTAGCTGCCACCGATCCCCTTTTCTGTTCGGGCGGCGCTCGGCCTACTAGATGCCACCGATCCCCTTTTCTGTTCGGGCGGCGCTCGGCCTACTAGATGCCACCGATCCCCTTTTCTGTTCTGGCGGCGCCGGCCTACTAGATGCCACCGATCCCCTTTTCTGTTCGGGCGGCGCCGCCTACTAGATGCCACCGATCCCCTTTTCTGTTCGGGCGGCGCTCGGCCTACTAGCTGCCACCGATCCCCTTTTCTGTTCGGGCGGCGCCGGCCTACTAGCTGCCACCGATCCCCTTTTCTGTTCGGGCGGCGCTCGGTCTACTAGATGCCACCGATCCCCTTTTCTGTTCGGGCGGCGCCGACCTACTAGATGCCACCGATCCCCTTTTCTGTTTGGGCGGCGCCGGCCTACTAGATGCCACCGATCCCCTTTTCTGTTCGGGCGGCGCTCGGCCTACTAGCTGCCACCGATCCCCTTTTCTGTTCGGGCGGCGCTCGGCCTACTAGCTGCCACCGATCCCCTTTTCTGTTCGGGCGGCGCCGGCCTACTAGCTGCCACCGATCCCCTTTTCTGTTCGGGCGGCGCTCGGTCTACTAGATGCCACCGATCCCCTTTTCTGTTCGGGCGGCGCCGACCTACTAGATGCCACCGATCCCCTTTTCTGTTCGGACGGCGCTCGGTCTACTAGATGCCACCGATCCCCTTTTCTGTTCGGGCGGCGCTCGGCCTACTAGATGCCACCGATCCCCTTTTCTGTTCTGGCGGCGCCGGCCTACTAGATGCCACCGATCCCCTTTTCTGTTCGGGCGGCGCCGGCCTACTAGATGCCACCGATCCCCTTTTCTGTTCGGGCGGCGCTCGGCCTACTAGCTGCCACCGATCCCCTTTTCTGTTCGGGCGGCGCCGGCCTACTAGCTGCCACCGATCCCCTTTTCTGTTCGGGCGGCGCTCGGTCTACTAGATGCCACCGATCCCCTTTTCTGTTCGGGCGGCGCTCGACCTACTAGATGCCACCGATCCCCTTTTCTGTTCGGGCGGCGCCGGCCTACTAGCTGCCACCGATCCCCTTTTCTGTTCGGGCGGCGCTCGGCCTACTAGCTGCCACCGATCCCCTTTTCTGTTCGGGCGGCGCTCGGCCTACTAGCTGCCACCGATCCCCTTTTCTGTTCGGGCGGCGCCGGCCTACTAGCTGCCACCGATCCCCTTTTCTGTTCGGGCGGCGCTCGGTCTACTAGATGCCACCGATCCCCTTTTCTGTTCGGGCGGCGCCGACCTACTAGATGCCACCGATCCCCTTTTCTGTTCGGACGGCGCTCGGTCTACTAGATGCCACCGATCCCCTTTTCCGTTCGGGCGGCGCTCGGCCTACTAGATGCCACCGATCCCCTTTTCTGTTCGGGCGGCGCCGGCCTACTAGCTGCCACCGATCCCCTTTTCTGTTCGGGCGGCGCTCGGCCTACTAGATGCCACCGATCCCCTTTTCTGTTCGGGCGGCGCTCGGCCTACTAGATGCCACCGATCCCCTTTTCTGTTCTGGCGGCGCCGGCCTACTAGATGCCACCGATCCCCTTTTCTGTTCGGGGCGGCGCCGGCCTACTAGATGCCACCGATCCCCTTTTCTGTTCGGGCGGCGCTCGGCCTACTAGCTGCCACCGATCCCCTTTTCTGTTCGGGCGGCGCCGGCCTACTAGCTGCCACCGATCCCCTTTTCTGTTCGGGCGGCGCTCGGTCTACTAGATGCCACCGATCCCCTTTTCTGTTCGGGCGGCGCCGACCTACTAGATGCCACCGATCCCCTTTTCTGTTCGGGCGGCGCTCGGTCTACTAGATGCCACCGATCCCCTTTTCTGTTCGGGCGGCGCTCGGCCTACTAGATGCCACCGATGCCCTTTTCTGTTCGGGCGGCGCCGGCCTACTAGCTGCCACCGATCCCCTTTTCTGTTCGGGCGGCGCTCGGCCTACTAGATGCCACCGATCCCCTTTTCTGTTCGGGGCGGGCCTACTAGATGGCGCTCGCGCTCGGCCTACTAGATGCCACCGATCCCCTTTTATGTTCTGGCGGCGCCGGCCTACTAGCTGCCACCGATCCCCTTTTCTGTTCGGGCGGCGCTCGGCCTACTAGATGCCACCGATCCCCTTTTCTGTTCGGGCGGCGCTCGGCCTACTAGCTGCCACCGATCCCCTTTTCTGTTCGGGCGGCGCCTACTAGCTGCCACCGATCCCCTTTTCTGTCCCCGTTCGGGCGGCGCTCGGCCTACTAGCTGCCACCGATCCCCTTTTCTGTTCGGGGGCGCCGGCCTACTAGGCGCCGGCCTACTAGCTGCCACCGATCCCCTTTTCTGTTCGGGCGGCGCCGGCCTACTAGCTGCCACCGATCCCCTTTTCTGTTCGGGCGGCGCTCGGCCTACTAGATGCCACCGATCCCCTTTTCTGTTCGGGCGGCGCTCGGCCTACTAGATGCCACCGATCCCCTTTTCTGTTCGGGTGGCGCTCGGCCTACTAGATGCCACCGATCCCCTTTTCTGTTCGGGCGGAGCTCGGCCTACTAGATGCCACCGATCCCCTTTTCTGTTCGGGCGGCGCTCGGCCTACTAGATGCCACCGATCCCCTTTTCTGTTCGGGCGGCGCTCGGCCTACTAGATGCCACCGATCCCCTTTTCTGTTCGGGCGGCGGCGCTCGGCCTACTAGATGCCACCGATCCCCTTTTCTGTTCGGGCGCGGCGCTCGGCCTACTAGCTGCCACCGATCCCCTTTTCTGTTCGGGCGGCGCTCGGCCTACTAGATGCCACCGATCCCCTTTTCTGTTCGGGCGGCGCTCGGCCTACTAGATGCCACCGATCCCCTTTTCTGTTCGGGCGGCGCCGGCCTACTAGCTGCCACCGATCCCCTTTTCTGTTCGGGCGGCGCTCGGCCTACTAGATGCCACCGATCCCCTTTTCTGTTCGGGCGGCTCTCGGCCTACTAGATGCCACCGATCCCCTTTTCTGTTCTGGCGGCGCCGGCCTACTAGATGCCACCGATCCCCTTTTCTGTTCGGGCGGCGCCGGCCTACTAGATGCCACCGATCCCCTTTTCTGTTCGGGCGGCGCTCGGCCTACTAGCTGCCACCGATCCCCTTTTCTGTTCGGGCGGCGCCGGCCTACTAGCTGCCACCGATCCCCTTTTCTGTTCGGGCGGTGCTCGGTCTACTAGATGCCACCGATCCCCTTTTCTGTTCGGGCGGCGCCGACCTACTAGATGCCACCGATCCCCTTTTCTGTTCGGGCGGCGCTCGGTCTACTAGATGCCACCGATCCCCTTTTCTGTTCGGGCGGCGCTCGGCCTACTAGATGCCACCGATCCCCTTTTCTGTTCGGGCGGCGCCGGCCTACTAGCTGCCACCGATCCCCTTTTCTGTTCGGGCGGCGCTCGGTCTACTAGATGCCACCGATCCCCTTTTCTGTTCGGGCGGCGCTCGGCCTACTAGATGCCACCGATCCCCTTTTCTGTTCGGGCGGCGCTCGGCCTACTAGCTGCCACCGATCCCCTTTTCTGTTCGGGCGGCGCTCGGCCTACTAGCTGCCACCAATCCCCTTTTCTGTTCGGGCGGCGCTCGGCCTACTAGCTGCCACCGATCCCCTTTTCTGTTCGGGCGGCGCCGGCCTACTAGCTGCCACCGATCCCCTTTTCTGTTCGGGCGGCGCCGGCCTACTAGCTGCCACCGATCCCCTTTTCTGTTCGGGCGGCGCCGACCTACTAGATGCCACCGATCCCCTTTTCTGTTCGGGCGGCGCTCGGCCTACTAGATGCCACCGATCCCCTTTTCTGTTCGGGCGGCGCCGGCCTACTAGATGCCACCGATCCCCTTTTCTGTTCGGGCGGCGCTCGGCCTACTAGATGCCACCGATCCCCTTTTCTGTTCGGGCGGCGCTCGGCCTACTAGATGCCACCGATCCCCTTTTCTGTTTAATTTAGTTGTGTCTGATTTGTTGCAACTGTTTCGTATTTTGGTTGTGGGCCATTTAAATCCAGTAGGCCCGCCGGCTTTTGTGCGGGCTTGTTTTTCTGTTTATGGTGTGTGATTATTTTGTGGTATTAATTTTTCTGATCAGTTTCGTCCTGCTTGTGTGGACTGGGTCTTTACACGCCGTTGTGTGTGTGGCGTGACCGGATTTTTGGAAAATAAAGATCCACATCTTGTGAACTACCCTGCTCTCTGCGCCTGACTCCTCCACCCACTACTTATAGAAGCCGTGACACAGGTAGGAGACCACTTCCTGCTGTAGATGAGCAACCCAGAACTGTGTGAGTGTGTTTGCCTCAAAAAGCATCTTGCTTCAATCAGTTTGTTCCAGTTAAGTATAACTATTATTACTGTATTTTAACAGCAAATGGTTGTCTAGCAATGATCAACAACCAATTTGACAGAGCTTGAAGAATTAAAAAAAATAATAATAGGCAAATGCTGCATAATCCAGGTGTGTTTCAGCTCTAAGTGACGTACCCAGAAAGACTCACAGCTGTAATCGCTGCCAAAGGTGCTTCTACAAATTGAATTTTAATTTTACCTTTATTTGACCAGGCAAGTCAGTTAAGAACATATTCTTATTTTCAATGACGGCCTGGGAACAGTGGGTTAACTGCCTGTTCAGGGGCAGAACGACAGATTTGTACCTTGTCAGCTCGGGGGTTTGAACTCGCAACCTTCCAACGCTCTAACCACTAGGCTACGCTGCCGCCCCAAAGTGTTGACTCAGGAGTGTGAATGCTTATGTAAATTAGATATTTTGTATTTCATTTCCAATAAATTAGCAAAAATATCTAAAAACATGTTTTCACTTTGTTATTATGGGGTATTGTGTGTAGATGGGTGAGAAAAACCCCATTTAATCAATTTTGAATTCAGGTTGTAACACAACAAAATGTGGAATATATCAAGGGGTAGGAATACTTTCTGAAGGCATTTTATACCATAATGTATACTTTTCTTTGCAAAATTGGATTTCCTCCCATTGTTATTATCACATTGAAGTACTCTGAATTTGACACTGGGCTTGTGCATAAGTAGACACAGAACTGTTTGAACAGAACTGTGATGTGGTGTCTGTGGCCTACATTCAGACATTATTTAGTATAAGGAAGGACTCTACATACAGATTACCAAACATGTTTAAGCTCTGTATAAACATAAACAGCAATAAATGCATATGCAGGGGCGGACTTAGCGATTTGGGCGCCTGTTTCAAAATGCTGTTGAGGGTCTGTTTAAACCGAAACCCCCTGAAACATAGCAAAGTCTGCCCCCTGTGCATATGTCAACAACATTTAGTCTAGACTGAGTATACCAAACAGCCTCAACTCGTCAGGGCATGGATTTTACAAGGTGTCAAAAGCATTCCACAGGGATGCTGGCCCATGTTGACTCCAATGCTTCCCACAGTTTTGTCAAGTTAGCTGGATGTCCGTTGGGTGGTGGACCTTTCAAATCAAATCAAACTTTATTTGTCACATGCGCCAAATACAACAAGTGTCGACCTTACCGTGTAATGCTTACTTACAAGCCCTTAACCAGCAGTGCAGTTGAAGAAGAAGAAAATATTTACCAAGTAGGCTAAAATAAAAATTAATAATAAAAAGTAACAGCATATTCTTGATACACATGGGAAACTGTTGAGTGTGAAAAACCCAGCAGCGTTGCAGTTCTTGACATTGTTCTTGGATTGTGTATGTGTGCCTGGCACCTACTACCATACCTCGTTTAAAGGAACTGAAATATTTTGTCTTGCCCATTCACCCTCTGAATGGCACACATACACAATCAATGTCTCAATTTTCTCAAGGCTTAAAAATCCTTCTTTAACCTGTCGCCTCCCTTTCATCTACACTGATTGAAGTGGATTTAACAAGTGACATCAATAAGGGATCACCTGGTCAATCTATGTCATGGAAACAGCAAGTGTTCATAATATTTGGTATATTCAGTGTATAAAGGGATCAGTGGTCTGCAACAGTCTTCCTCCCTTCAGCCTCGCTCATCTCCTTTTCTAGCAGTGTTCTACTATTGTCTATTTAATCAGTTTCTCTGTATGTTTGTTGTAAAAAGGGGTTTTCTTGATAAGGGTTAAAGGTTATGGTTTTCTGTATGTATGACCATATTATGAAATTCACCCCAAAAAAGACCAAATTAGAAAACAATGATTGGATAGAATATTCATGTGCAGTCAAAATCACCCCCCCCCCCCCCCATTCACATCAATATCAATCCTACTGAAGAAGGTTGACTCAAAACAATTCTCCTTCTGTCTTCACAGATTTCGCAGTGTCCAGGGTAAGTCAAACCGCTGTTGTGGCTGTTTATGTTCTGTGGTGTGTTGTGATTGTAAGGTATCTGTGCTGTGTGGTCGTGTATATGGTGTGTACAGTGACCTCTGCTGACCAGGTGGATTAGCGAGTAGAGGAATGAGGTATAATCACAGTAGCAATACAGGAATGAGGTATAATCACAGTAGCAATATTTGTGTCCTGTTGCCACAAGAAAAGGGCACCCAGTGAAGAACAAACACCATTGTAAATACAACCCATATTTATGTTAATTTATTTTCCACTTTGTACTTTAACTATTTGCACATCGTTACAACACTGTATATAAACATAACATGACATTTGAAATGTGTATATTCCTTTGGAACATTTGTGAGTGTAATGTTAATTGTTATTATCTATTTCACTTGCTTTGGCAATGTAAACATATGCACCGGGGCCCATGAAAAATGAAGTGTTAAAAGCACTAGTAGTGATGCTCAAGGGGAGAAACGTGTCCACCACTTTGTATTTCACAGAAAAGGAACTTTTAATGTGCTGGGAAAAAATTCCCTGCTTATGTCGTTTTGTCTAACAATGAGAAGGAATTGTGTTTGAATATGTGAATACTTAATGTTAGGGTATTTTAAGAACTGTTTTCAGCTTGATCTGGAAAAAAGGCTCTTTCTTGATTAAGGATGAAAAGGAGGGAAGGTTATCGTTGTTCAAGGAGAGACAGTAACATCAGAGTAAGGTTTTCTATTAGACAAGTGCAAAAAGGAACTCCTTGCCCACAGTAGATTTTCTACCTTGAAAACGTTGACTTCAGTCGATTAAAAATGCTTCAGTCGATAAAAACGGACGAAATGAAAGCTTAAGGCCTTTTTATTTGCACGTAGAATGAGACAACTGTCCTCGTCAGGTGGTGAAAGTAATGATAGAATCAGCCTACGATATGGAGAGAGACAGAGGGCTGGTATCTAATATACTGTAGTAAGCTGACGACACTGCTCCACAAAGAGATTTTGGATCATTTCTGTAATGCATTTTAGTCAGCAGTACAGTATCCATATTAGGAAGTCGTAATAGGGTGTTTTGTCTGAGATCTGACAACTTCCTAATTTGGATGCTATACAGCACTCCAAAAGGTGGTTTTCCAAACTCGGTCCTTGGTACCCCAAGGTGTGCACGTTTAGTTATTTCACCCTAACACTACACAGCGGATTCAAATAATAATCTAATCATCCAGATTTGATCATTTCAATCAGCCTTGTATTGTTTGGGCAAAAACCAAAAGGTGCATCCTTGGGGTCCGGAGGACCGAGTTTGGAAAAAGCTGGGTTAATGTGTGGACTCATCCATGTCATTTTGACTCAAGGCCGCAGTAAGAACTTGAACTATCATAGAGGCTATAGATAGGCTAGTTTTGTCCCATAAATCATCCAATAAAATCAAACTACTAAATTGGACTAGGCACTGGTTGGCTATGTTTCTCCCTTTTTATTAGATTTTGCACCTCTTCTCCATAATAGTGGACTAGAAATATGTACAGTATGTTTGTGTAGTGCTATAGATGCTAGTCAGGTGACAGAAGTTATCGGGTGTGGTAGACAATAGCTGTACCTATTGTTGTCTTGATGATGCACAGGGCTAATACTACCTTCCTCCCCTCCAGCATCTCCACCTTGGCTCCACCCTCAAGATGGACAGAGTAAGACCAATCAGCTTCCCCCATTTAATCAATATGATGGGGAATATGACCCCTCAATCAACCAATGTGCATGTAACGAACCCTAACATGCACCAGGAACCTGTTTGTTGCTGTTTCAGATATTTTGATCTGCTCACTTCTGTAATGAGTAGTACTGGTGTTTTGCTTCCTCCCTCCCTCGACCTCTCCTCATATGTTTCCTGCTCATGATGCTTACATATTAAAAGCCAACTCCTCAATTAGCACGTCGAAAAATGCAGACAGAAAATTGACATCTAGATACCACTCTGTTCATATCCTCTTCCTAATATGGACAGGGGGGGGGTGGTTATGTTCCAGTTGGTGCCTCAGCACTCCGCCAATTGTTTCCAACGTGGGGGAGGAATGTGATGACTTAATTTGGTCTGCACCACAGCCGTCCTGGCCTAGCCAAATGTGACACCTGTTCGGGCGGTGGAGCTGGGCTTCTGAACAGATTAATAACACTATGCCCTTTTTCTCCTCCCTCCCCTCCACCTATTAACTCTCAGCCCCGCCCATGTTGGACTCACTTTTGGCAAAATCTGATTTTCATTAAAATAGCGCAGAGGAAGAGTCATCACGGCAAAGTGCTACAGCTGTTATTATTCGCCGCCAGGCACACTGAGTCACAAACAGGAAGTTAATGTAGTCTCAGGTCCAAGCGGACTAACGATGTGGAGTTAGGGCAGGGTGTGACACGCAATGTGGGTTTAATTAATTGACTCATTACTTTGCTCATTAAGCAACGTAGCTGTTTTGTATGGAATGTTAATGGCTGTTGGTTTGAAAACGTCAGCCTGGTTTCTTTGTGTGTTTTCTGCAAAGTGTTGAGGACAAAGCAAGTCAAGCACATGCATATTCTTTTATGTAAACACTGTTTTTATAACCAGGCAAAAAGACAATTGCATGTAAACAACGTGACCAGATGCACGTTCTGAGGCACATCAGCTTTTGTTATGTGCTATAGCGCAGTGACTGTGGTTATTACTGTCGTAGTGCTGAATCCTACTCAATATACCGGTATAAATATCAAACATAACAAAAGTTATATACAAGATGGTCCCATACTAAAACATAATGAAATGTTGTTTCTAGCTATTTGGTCTGAAATGTCAGAGAAAATGTACTCAGCTGTGACCTTTAAATGACATTACATTTGTATGTTTCTTTGTTTTTAAGTTTCTTTCATATTCCCCACCTCAGTTACTAACAGTGACTCATGTTTCATGCGTATCCCTTCAAATCCACCAAGACATATCATATCCCCTGTATATTTTTATTTGAATTTTACCATTATTTAACTAGGCATGTCAGTTAAGAACAAATTCTTATTTACAATGACGACCTAGGAACAGTGGGTTAACTGCCTTGTTCAGGGATAGAACGCCAGAGTTTTACCTTGTCATCTCTGGGAGTCGATCTAATAACCTTTCAGTTAATGGCTCAACGCTCTAACCACTAGGCTACCTGCTGGATGAGATTACATTATTTGACTTCATTATAAATAATAATAATGGTCACTACAGGAATTTGTTTTCTATTAAAGAGAAAAAAATAGGGCATCAATTATAATCAATCCAGAATGTCAACATTTGTGTCGCTACCCTTATTTCATACCAGATCCATTCCTGTTACTTCCTTATTCCTCTCTCTCTACCCTTATTTCATACCAGATCCATTCCTGTTACTTCCTTATTCCTCTCTCTCTCTCTACCCTTATTTCATACCAGATCCATTCCTGTTACTTCCGTATTCCTCTCTCTCTCTACCCTTATTTCATACCAGATCCATTCCTGTTACTTCCTTATTCCTCTCTCTCTTTACCCTTATTTCATACCAGATCCATTCCTGTTACTTCCTTATTCCTCTCTCTCTTTACCCTTATTTCATACCAGATCCATTCCTGTTACTTCCTTATTCCTCTCTCTCTCTCTACCCTTATTTCATACCAGATCCATTCCTGTTACTTCCGTATTCCTCTCTCTCTCTACCCTTATTTCATACCAGATCCATTCCTGTTACTTCCGTATTCCTCTCTCTCTCTACCCTTATTTCATACCAGATCCATTCCTGTTACTTCCTTATTCCTCTCTCTCTCTACCCTTATTTCATACCAGATCCATTCCTGTTACTTCCGTATTCCTCTCTCTCTCTACCCTTATTTCATACCAGATCCATTCCTGTTACTTCCGTATTCCTCTCTCTCTCTCTACCCTTATTTCATACCAGATCCATTCCTGTTACTTCCGTATTCTCTCTCTCTCTACCCTTATTTCATACCAGATCCATTCCTGTTACTTCCGTATTCTCTCTCTCTCTACCCTTATTTCATACCAGATCCATTCCTGTTACTTCCGTATTCCTCTCTCTCTCTACCCTTATTTCATACCAGATCCATTCCTGTTACTTCCGTATTCCTCTCTCTCTCTCTACCCTTATTTCATACCAGATCCATTCCTGTTACTTCCTTATTCCTCTCTCTCTCTACCCTTATTTCATACCAGATCCATTCCTGTTACTTCCGTATTCCTCTCTCTCTCTACCCTTATTTCATACCAGATCCATTCCTGTTACTTCCGTATTCTCTCTCTCTCTACCCTTATTTCATACCAGATCCATTCCTTTACTTCCGTATTCCTCTCTCTCTCTACCCTTATTTCATACCAGATCCATTCCTGTTACTTCCGTATTCCTCTCTCTCTCTACCCTTATTTCATACCAGATCCATTCCTGTTACTTCCGTATTCCTCTCTCTCTCTACCCTTATTTCATACCAGATCCATTCCTGTTACTTCCGTATTCCTCTCTCTCTCTACCCTTATTTCATACCAGATCCATTCCTGTTACTTCCGTATTCCTCTCTCTCTCTCTACCCTTATTTCATACCAGATCCATTCCTTTTACTTCCTTATTCCTCTCTCTCTCTACCCTTATTTCATACCAGATCCATTCCTGTTACTTCCGTATTCTCTTTCTCTCTACCCTTATTTCATACCAGATCCATTCCTGTTACTTCCTTATTCCTCTCTCTCTCTACCCTTATTTCATACCAGATCCATTCCTGTTACTTCCGTATTTTCATCTCTCTCTCTACCCTTATTTCATACCAGATCCATTCCTGTTACTCCGTATTGGGCCCATTTCTCTCTCTCTACCCTTATTTCATACCAGATCCATTCCTGTTACTTCCTTATTCCTCTATGGTCTACCCTTATTTCATACCAGATCCATAGACACAACAAGCTCCATTTCTTAGAAACAACTCCATTCCTGTTACTTCCTTATTCTCTCTCTCTCTCTACCCTTATTTCATACCAGATCCATTCCTGTTACTTCCTTATTCCTCTCTCTCTCTACCCTTATTTCATACCAGATCCATTCCTGTTACTTCCTTAGACACTCAAGCTCCTCTCTACCCTTATTTCATACCAGATCCATTCCTGTTACTTCCTTAAACTCCTCTCTCTCTACCCTTATTTCATACCAGATCCATTCCTGTTACTTCCAAGTATGATCTCTCTCTCTCTACCCTTATTTCATACCAGATCCATTCCTGTTACTTCCGTATTCCTCTCTCTCTACCCTTATTTCATACCAGATCCATTCCTGTTACTTCCGTATTCTCTCTCTCTCTACCCTTATTTCATACCAGATCCATTCCTGTTACTTCCTTATTCCTCTCTCTCTCTCTACCCTTATTTCATACCAGATCCATTCCTGTTACTTCCGTATTCCTCTCTCTCTCTACCCTTATTTCATACCAGATCCATTCCTGTTACTTCCGTATTCCTATCTCTCTCTACCCTTATTTCATACCAGATCCATTCCTGTTACTTCCGTATTCCTCTCTCTCTCTACCCTTATTTCATACCAGATCCATTCCTGTTACTTCCTTATTCCTCTCTCTCTCTACCCTTATTTCATACCAGATCCATTCCTGTTACTTCCTTATTCCTCTCTCTCTCTCTACCCTTATTTCATACCAGATCCATTCCTGTTACTTCCGTATTCCTCTCTCTCTCTCTACCCTTATTTCATACCAGATCCATTCCTGTTACTTCCGTATTCCTCTCTCTCTCTACCCTTATTTCATACCAGATCCATTCCTGTTACTTCCGTATTCCTATCTCTCTCTACCCTTATTTCATACCAGATCCATTCCTGTTACTTCCGTATTCCTCTCTCTCTCTCTCTACCTTTCGCTTTTCTTTTTTCCTCAGATTGAAATACGGGAGACCAAGGATCCACAATATGGTGTCCAACTGTTCCACTGAGCATCCCCCCCAACCTTCCCTTCCTCTGCTCGTCCACCTCAGCTCTTCAGGTCCAACCATCGGTCTTGAAGTGGAGGCTCCATCCAGCTGTTTGTAAAAATAGAAATGAAATTGAAGAGAAAATATGTCTGTTTGAAGAGAACTACGATAAAAAGGAATAATATTATCAGCTTTATAAAACTCTGGGAAAATAATAAATGATATACAGTATTAATTAATTATCGCATAATATTACTGTAACAAAGGTAATTAAGTTATTGATGATGATAATGCTTGCGGCAGGCGTATTATATGAAAATCTACATATTTTTATCCAGAAAGATTTTCATCTTCCCCTCTTTGTATATGAAGTTTGGTTCCAAGAAATACACAAGAAAATGTGTTTCTATGGAAACAGGGTAAAAAGACTCACATAACTGTTTTGGGCCCATTTCTCTTACCGTCATGTTCCAAATGGTTCTGTTTGTTCGTCCCACCAAAAGACAAAGCCCTGTATGCTGCATCTATCTCAGGCTTGCAAAAACGGCTTACAGTACTCTTATGGTCTGGAGGCAACAAGCTCCATGCCTTAGACACAACAAGCTCAATGACCTAGACACAACAAGCTCCATACCTTAGAAACAACAAGCTCCATTCCCTAGATGCAACAAGCTCCATGACCTAGACACAACAAGCTCCATTTCTTAGAAACAACACGCTCCATTCCCTAGACACAACAAGCTCCGTGACCTAGAAACAACAAGCTCCATGCCTTAGAAACAACAAGCTCCATGACCTTAGACACAACAAGCTCCATGCCCTAGACACAACAAGCTCCATGCCCTAGACACAACAAGCTCCATACCTTAGACACAACAAGCTCCATACGTTAGACACAACAAACTCCATGCCCAAGACACAACAAGCTCCATTCCTTAGAAACAACAAGCTCCATTCCCTAGACACAACAAGCTCCATGATCTAGACACAACAAGCTCTATGCCCTAGAAGCAACAAGCTCCATGACCTAGACACAACAAGCTCCATTTCTTAGAAACAACACGCTCCATTCCCTAGACACAACAAGCTCCGTGACCTAGAAACAACAAGCTCCATGCCTTAGAAACAACAAGCTCCATGCCCTAGACACAACAAGCTCCATGCCCTAGACACAACAAGCTCCATACCTTAGACACAACAAGCTCCATACGTTAGACACAACAAACTCCATGCCCAAGACACAACAAGCTCCATTCCTTAGAAACAACAAGCTCCATTCCCTAGACACAACAAGCTCCATGATCTAGACACAACAAGCTCTATGCCCTAGAAGCAACAAGCTCCATGACCTAGACACAACAAGCTCCATGCCCTAGACACAACAAGCTCCATTCCCTAGAAACAACAAGCTCCATTCCCTAGAAACAACAAGCTCCATGCCCTAGACACAACAAGCTCCATTCCCTAGAAACAACAAGCTCCATTCCCTAGAAACAACAAGCTCCGTGCCCTAGAAACAACAAGCTCCATGATCTAGACACAACAAGCTCTATGCCCTAGAAGCAACAAGCTCCATGACCTAGACACAACAAGCTCCATTTCTTAGAAACAACACGCTCCATTCCCTAGACACAACAAGCTCCGTGACCTAGAAACAACAAGCTCCATGCCTTAGAAACAACAAGCTCCATGCCCTAGACACAACAAGCTCCATGCCCTAGACACAACAAGCTCCATACCTTAGACACAACAAGCTCCATACGTTAGACACAACAAACTCCATGCCCAAGACACAACAAGCTCCATTCCTTAGAAACAACAAGCTCCATTCCCTAGACACAACAAGCTCCATGATCTAGACACAACAAGCTCTATGCCCTAGAAGCAACAAGCTCCATGACCTAGACACAACAAGCTCCATGCCCTAGACACAACAAGCTCCATTCCCTAGAAACAACAAGCTCCATTCCCTAGAAACAACAAGCTCCATGCCCTAGACACAACAAGCTCCATTCCCTAGAAACAACAAGCTCCATTCCCTAGAAACAACAAGCTCCGTGCCCTAGAAACAACAAGCTCCATGATCTAGACACAACAAGCTCTATGCCCTAGAAGCAACAAGCTCCATGACCTAGACACAACAAGCTCCATTTCTTAGAAACAACACGCTCCATTCCCTAGACACAACAAGCTCCGTGACCTAGAAACAACAAGCTCCATGCCTTAGAAACAACAAGCTCCATGCCCTAGACACAACAAGCTCCATGCCCTAGACACAACAAGCTCCATACCTTAGACACAACAAGCTCCATACGTTAGACACAACAAACTCCATGCCCAAGACACAACAAGCTCCATTCCTTAGAAACAACAAGCTCCATTCCCTAGACACAACAAGCTCCATGATCTAGACACAACAAGCTCTATGCCCTAGAAGCAACAAGCTCCATGACCTAGACACAACAAGCTCCATGCCCTAGACACAACAAGCTCCATTCCCTAGAAACAACAAGCTCCATTCCCTAGAAACAACAAGCTCCATGCCCTAGACACAACAAGCTCCATTCCCTAGAAACAACAAGCTCCATTCCCTAGAAACAACAAGCTCCGTGCCCTAGAAACAACAAGCTCCATGCCCTAGAAACAACAAGCTCAGTTCCCTAGAAACAACAAGCTCCATTCCCTAGAAACAACAAGATCCATTCCCCAGACACAACAAGCTCCATGACCTAGGCACAACAAGCTCCATGACCTAGACACAACAAGCTCCATACCTTAGACACAACAAGCTCCATGCCCTAGACACAACAAGCTCCATGCCCTAGACACAACAAGCTCCATGCCCTAGACACAACAAGCTCCATGCCCTAGACACAACAAGCTCCATTCCCTAGAAACAACAAGCTCCATGCCCTAGACACAACAAGCTCCATTCCCTAGAAACAACAAGCTCCATTCCCTAGAAACAACAAGCTCCATTCCCTAGAAACAACAAGCTCCGTGCCCTAGAAACAACAAGCTCCATGACCTAGACACAACAAGCTCCATTCCCTAGAAACAACAAGCTCCATTCCCTAGAAACAACAAGCTCCATGACCTAGTCACAACAAGCTCCATGACCTAGACACAACAGGCTCCATGCCCTAGACACAACAAGCTCCATGCCCTAGACACAACAAGCTCCATACCTTAGACACAACAAGCTCCATGACCTAGACACAACAAGCTCCATGACCTAGACACAACAAGCTCCATGCCCTAGAAACAACAAGCTCCATTCCCTAGAAACCAACAAGCTCCATGCCCTAGACACAACAAGCTCCATTCCTTAGAAACAACAAGCTCCATTCCCTAGAAACAACAAGCTCCATGCCCTAGACACAACAAGCTCCATGCCCTAGAAACAACAAGCTCCATTCCCTAGAAACAACAAGCTCCATGCCCTAGACACAACAAGCTCCATTCCCTAGAAACAACAAGCTCCATTCCCTAGAAACAACAAGCTCCGTGCCCTAGAAACAACAAGCTCCATGCCCTAGAAACAACAAGCTCAGTTCCCTAGAAACAACAAGCTCCATTCCCTAGAAACAACAAGATCCATTCCCCAGACACAACAAGCTCCATACCTTAGACACAACAAGCTCCATGACCTAGACACAACAAGCTCCATGACCTAGGCACAACAAGCTCCATGACCTAGACACAACAAGCTCCATACCTTAGACACAACAAGCTCCATGCCCTAGACACAACAAGCTCCATGCCCTAGACACAACAAGCTCCATGCCCTAGACACAACAAGCTCCATGCCCTAGACACAACAAGCTCCATTCCCTAGAAACAACAAGCTCCATGCCCTAGACACAACAAGCTCCATTCCCTAGAAACAACAAGCTCCATTCCCTAGAAACAACAAGCTCCATTCCCTAGAAACAACAAGCTCCGTGCCCTAGAAACAACAAGCTCCATGACCTAGACACAACAAGCTCCATTCCCTAGAAACAACAAGCTCCATTCCCTAGAAACAACAAGCTCCATGACCTAGTCACAACAAGCTCCATGACCTAGACACAACAGGCTCCATGCCCTAGACACAACAAGCTCCATGCCCTAGACACAACAAGCTCCATACCTTAGACACAACAAGCTCCATGACCTAGACACAACAAGCTCCATGACCTAGACACAACAAGCTCCATGCCCTAGAAACAACAAGCTCCATTCCCTAGAAACCAACAAGCTCCATGCCCTAGACACAACAAGCTCCATTCCTTAGAAACAACAAGCTCCATTCCCTAGAAACAACAAGCTCCATGCCCTAGACACAACAAGCTCCATGCCCTAGAAACAACAAGCTCCATTCCCTAGAAACAACAAGCTCCATGCCCTAGAAACAACAAGCTCCATTCCCTAGAAACAACAAGCTCCATTCCCTAGACACAACAAGCTCCATGCCCTAGACACAACAAGCTCCATGCCCTAGAAACAACAAGCTCCATTCCCTAGAAACAACAAGCTCCATGTCCTAGACTCAACAAGCTCCATGACCTAGACACAACAAGCTCCATGACCTAGACACAACAAGCTCCATGACCTAGACACAACAGGCTCCATGCCCTAGACACAACAAGCTCCATGCCCTAGAAACAACAAGCTCCATACCTTAGACACAACAAGCTCCATGACCTAGACACAACAAGCTCCATGACCTAGACACAACAAGCTTCATTCCCTAGAAACAACAAGCTCCATTCCCTAGAAACCAACAAGCTCCATGCCCTAGACACAACAAGCTCCATTCCTTAGAAACAACAAGCTCCATTCCCTAGAAACAACAAGCTCCATTCCCTAGAAACAACAAGCTCCATGCCCTAGACACAACAAGCTCCATTCCCTAGAAACAACAAGCTCCATTCCCTAGAAACAACAAGCTCCATGCACTAGAAACAACAAGCTCCATTCCCTAGAAACAACAAGCTCCATTCCCTAGACACAACAAGCTCCATGCCTTAGAAAGAACAAGCTCCATGTCCTAGACACAACAAGCTCCATGACCTAGACACAACAAGCTCCATGACCTAGACACACCAAGCCCCATAGCAGTGTGGCCGCCACTGAAAAAATAGGAAAAACAAGACTGAATTATGTTTTATTTAAAAATATACCATTTTCAGGATGGTAAAAAGTTCTCAGCGTAAATGTAAATGACTAAAAGCAGATATAACAGATGTAGAAAAGATCATGGAGAATATATATTTTTATTATCTATGAGAACTAACAATCACCTAAATAAAAACTATGGCGTGGGGCCACGTTGATTTTGTTTGAGTCACTCAGATAGCATAAAAACACAGCATAATCCATGGGAAAATGTGTAGAACTACATGAAATTAGCTTTAAAACAGCAAACTTCCTCTCAGCCCCATGACAAAATGTGTATAATTGCATGAAATGAGCTATAAAACAGCAAAAGAGGCCATCCTTTTAGAGGCCCTCCTATTGTCTCAGCAGCCAAGAGGAGGGTCTCTAAAACCGTACCATTGTCTACACCCACATTAGGTCATGTTAGTATTGTGGATGCAGATCTGAGTATTCTCTCAGGGAGATAATTAAGAATATATTAATACTATTCAACCTGTGTAGACTAGAGTAAAGTAGAGAAGTGTGTATGTTAGTTGCTGATACCTCAGATGCCCAGAGATTTTGCCCCACACTTTTCACAGATCTTCTTACTGTAAGGCTGAGCTGCAGTCATAGGACATACAGACAGTTTTAGGTCCTCCCTGAATTCTAATCTTAATTCTGCACCAACATCGCACACAGTGGTTGATTGACTCCATTTTTGACCAATGAGAGCTCACCATTTTGGGATAACAGATCCCATTTTCCGATCCCAGATCCCATTTTTGGTTCTCAGATCAAATAAATCCTGGATATCCCAGGGTTGTTCTCCAATGGCGATTTAGATGAAGTTTCTTGACATGTCTTGGAGAAGTCAGTGCTGCAACAATAGAGGTCATGTTGGATGTGGAGGGAATCAAAGCAATCTCTTTAGGTGGTCGATGGACTCCTCCGTGGTGCTTTCCCAATCCCCCCCATCCTTGATCTTTGAACCTTCAATATAGATGAGGAGATGTAAGTGCTCCTCTTTTTTTGAGATGTGGCAAATAACAAAGGAGGGTAAGCTTATGAAGATCAACAAAGGGAGGAGGAGGAACCCAGTAAATTGGCAGCAAAGCCTGACAAACAAGCACAGTCAACGTCCTACTGTAGACGTCAGTCAGAGGCAGGTACCCTTTCTTCATCCTCTCCTCTCTCCATCCCTCCTTCCTTCGGCTCCCGTGGATCAGCCGTTCTAAAATGAGAACTTGTAAATGCAAAAATCTATGTTCCCTTGGTAGCATTTGAATGAGTATCATCATAGTGTTTTGGATAACTTTTTTTCCACCCCGGGCCAAGGCCATTTTCAGACCAACTGTTTCTGCTTAGCGAGACTTGTTTGAAGGAAAGTGTGTCCTCAGGCCCTGTCCTCAGGCCCTTTAGTCCCCATGCCCCTCAGGTGGATAACGACTGGTGTGACAACTGACCACAGAGGGATAAGAATGGGACAGATAGAACAAAAATATATAATTTGGTGTGCTTAGTATTAATTTCCTTTCACCTGTTTTCTACATGTCTGTACTCTTTTCTGATTATAAAGACAATATGACGAGGACTGAGTTGACTCCCAACTATAGTGTTACGAGGTTGTGCATATCAATACCTGTCCAACAAATTACCTCTGGTCTATAGGCACTGATGGAACAAGAGCCCAAGTTGACGCAGGTGTACGGGAGTACCTCATGGTCGAGTACTTGGACCCTTACAAATATTTGGAGATTTATATTTTGCAGAGAGACCGGTGTTTTGTGCATTAGGGGTGACCTCACTAGGCTGTTTTGTTTTAAATAGTGGCGTGTGGCACACCTTTCATTGAATGTTTCATTGGGTTAGTCTCCTGTAAACCACTCTCGTGACCCATTGGCCTGACTGCCCAGTGTGGGGAAAGAGCTGCAGGAATGACAACATCCCGAAGGTTTCTTCAGGACAGAGCTTCCAAATGGTCACTGTGTTCCCTATGTAGTGCACTACTTTTGACTCAGTGTTCCCTATCTAGTGCACTACTTTTGACTCCGTGTTCCCTATGTAGTGGACTACTTTTGACTCTGTGTTCCCTATGTAGTGCACTACTTTTGTCTCCGTGTTCCCTATGTAGTGGACTACTTTTGACTCCGTGTTCCCTATGTAGTGGACTACTTTTGACTCCGTGTTCCCTATGTAGTGGACTACTTTTGACTCAGTGTTCCATATCTAGTGCACTACTTTTAGTTCCATGTTCCCTATCTAGTGCACTACTTTTGACTCAGTGTTCCCTATGTAGTGCACTACTTTTGATCTGTGTTCCCTATGTAGTGCACTACTTTTGACTCCGTGTTCCCTATGTAGTGGACTACTTTTGACTCTGTGTTCCCTATGTAGTGCACTACTTTTGTCTCCGTGTTCCCTATGTAGTGCACTACTTTTGTCTCCGTGTTCCCTATGTAGTGGACTACTTTTGACTCCGTGTTCCCTATGTAGTGGACTACTTTTGACTCCGTGTTCCCTATGTAGTGCACTACTTTTGACTCCGTGTTCCCTATGTAGTGCACTACTTTTGTCTCCGTGTTCCCTATGTAGTGCACGACTTTTGTCTACGTGTTCCCTATGTAGTGGACTACTTTTGTCTCCGTGTTCCCTATGTAGTCGACTACTTTTGACTCTGTGTTCCCTATGTAGTGGACTACTTTTGACTCCGTGTTCCCTACGTAGTGCCCTACTTTTGTCTCCGTGTTCCCTATGTAGTGCACTATATATAGGGAATAGGATGCCATTTGAGATGCAGCCTTTGTAAAGTCTTTTCAAAGCAGATTTTTACTCCAGCACCAGCCTCACATCAGTTCTAATTCAATGTGTACAGTATGTAACAACAGAGGAACTTCTACCATCTCCATATTGTAAAGTATATTGAAATGTATTGGAATGGTTCGAATGGGGGTCTATTTCATTTTGATATTCTCCCTCATGTTTTCCTGTGACTGACATTAAATACCTCTCCAACTAATTCGTATTATTATTAGACAGGATTTTTTTAACAACAACTCTCTGTTTTAGCTACAAAGCGACCTATCCGTAAATTGTCATCTCCAGAAACGTAATGATATATCTGGTATGATAACTGTCCACATGTATGTTAGTTATATGATCTGTTACTCGATCCAGACTTTGATATGTTCAACTGAAATGTGGCAGAAATTACATTTAAATTCTATCCTTAGTCTTAGTGTCGAGCATCCTCCAAATGAGTCCTATGTCAAACCACGCTCACTGAGATGAGTTTGTGACTTCAATATACGTGATAAGAGCTTTTGAGGTAGTCACATGCACTGTCACTTTTACTCTGACTTTTCATAAGAATCAGTTTTTCCTTTTTTTGATCAAGATATGCCAAAACAAGAAAATGGAAATTGTGGAATACTTTTTAATTCATTCAGCAATTTATTTTGATGTGCATTTTATGTTGAATGCTTTTATTTTCAGTCTTTACTATTTTTGCTTTACTATAGTTGTAATGTTATTTTATCTTAATCTTAATGAGATGCTTGGATGTCTCTCAATGTTATGAAAATGGAATGTTTATGCAGAATTGTCACAGCAGGAGAGGCCATTGTGACAGACGTTGTCATGCACCAGTTTTACATTGTTGTTGTTTTAAAGAAAGGTGTTAATAAATCAATTGAATATCGTGCTTTCCCATGATTTCATATTATGGAGGAGAGAGACACTGTAACAACCTGGAAAATATTATAATAATGCATTCAGTTAACTCACCTGGACTCCATCACCTCCTTGATTATCTTCCCTATATCTGTCACACCCCTTGGTTCCTTCCTCAGATGTTATTTACTCTGTTTTCATGTCTGTGTATTGGTTGTGTTACGTGTTTATTGTTTCATTTATTTATTAAAACACTCACTACCTGAATTTGCTTCCCGACTCTCAACGCACTTGTTACAGGTGCCTGGCTGTCCCTGCCGTCTGACTGCCTTGTACAATATGATTTTCGTTGTTTAGTTCCCACTCACTCAAACATGAACAAAGCTAAAAAAAAACTACAAATACGTCCTTTTAAGCGCTCAGTATAGTGATCGAATCAAACTGTATTTGTCACATGCGCTGAATACAACATTACTGTGAAATGCTTAGGCGATTGTAGTCTTTGACCCTTTTTTTGGGCCTTCGTCTGACACCGCCTAATATATAGGTCCTGGATGGGTTAGGGTTAGGGTTAGGGTTACGCACTACCCTTCCCATACCAGCCGGTGATGCAACCGGTCAGGATGCTCTCGATGGTGCAGCTGTAGAACTCCGATCGCAAGGCACTACAGAGGGTAGTGCGTACGGCCCAGTACATCACTGGGGCCAAGCTTCCTCTCATCCAGGACCTCTATACCAGTAGGTGTCAGAGGAAGGCCCTAAAAATTGTCATAGACTCCTAGTCATAGACTGTTCTCTTTGCTAGTCATAGACTGTTCTCTCTGCTACCACACGGCAAGCGGTACCGGAGCGCAAGTGTGTCAAGTGCAAAGTCTGTTTGCTCCTCATTACACACTAAGGACCAACAAATATTATTTCCATCAACAACATAGGAATCCCTACAAAACTTATTATATGACCTTTTATACACTATATTAGGCCCTTTTTTTGGTGATGTGGACACCTATAAACTTGAAACTCTCGGCCCATTCCACTACAGTCCTGTTGATGTGACTGGGGGCGTGTTTGGGCCTCCTTTTCATGTCGTCCACGATCTGCTCCTTTTGTCTTGCTCACGTTGAAAGTGAGGTTGTTGTCCTGGCACCACACTGCCAGGTCTGAGGGAGGAGTTTAGTCCCAGGGTCCTTAGCTTGATGATGTGCTTTGTACGCTGAGATGTAGTAAATGAACAGCATTCTCACATAGGTGATCCTTTTGTTCAGGTGGGAAAGAGCAGTGTGGAGCGTGATTGAGATTGCGTCATCTGTGGATCTGTTGGGGCGGTATGCAAATTATCGTGGGTCTAGGGTTTCGGGGATGATGGTGTTGATGTGAGCCTTGATAAGCCTTTCAAAGCACTTCATGGCTACCGACGTGAGTGCTATGTTGCAATAGTCATTTAGGCATGTTACTTTCGCTTTCTTGGGCACAGGGACTATGGTGGTCTGCTTGAAACATGTAGGTATTACAGACTATGTCAGGGAGAGGTTCAAAATGTAAGTGAAGATACCTGCCAGTTGGTCCACACATGCTCCGAGTACACGTCATGGTATTCCGTCTGGCTCCGCGTACTTGTGAATGTTTACCTGTTTATTAAAGGTCTTGCTCACATTGGCTACGGAGAGCGTGGGCACACAATTGTCCGGAATAGCTGGTGCTCTCATGCATGCTTCAGTGTTGTTTACCTCGAAAGAGCATAAAATGCATTTAGCCCGTCTAGTAGGTTCGCGTCACTGGGCAACTTGCGGCTGGGTTTCCCTTTGTCGTCGGTAATAGTTTGCAAGCGCTTCCACATCCGACTAGCGTCAGAGCCAGTGTAGTAGGATTCAATCTTAGTCCTGTATGAATTGGATGAATCCCGGAACATATTCCAGTCTGTGCTAGCAAAACAGTCCTGTAGCTTAGCATCCGTGTCATCTGACCACTTCCGTATTGAGAGAGTCACTGGTACGTCCTGCTTTAGTTTTAGCTTGTAAGCAGGAATCAGGAGGATAGAATTATGGTCATATTTGCCAAATGGAGGGCGAGGGAGAGCTTTGTATGCGTCTCTGTGTGTGGAGTAAAGGTGGTCTAGAGTTTTTTTCCTTTGGTTGCACATCTGACATGCTGTTAGAAATGAGGTAAAACAGATTTAAGTTTGCCTGCATTAAAGTCCCCGGCCACTAGGAACGCTGCTTCTGGATGAGCATTTTCTTGTTTGCTTATGGTCTTATCGGTTTGTGGTGGTAAATAGACGTCTATGAAAAATATAGATTAAAATAGTGCGGTCTACAGCTTATCATGAGGTACTCTACCACAGGCAAGCAATACCTAGAGACAAGCTTAATATTAGACATTGCGCATCAGCTGTTATTGACAAATAGATCCCCCCACGCCTCGTCTCTCCAGAGGTAGCTGTTCTGTCCTTACGATGCACGGAAAACCCAGCCAACTGTATATTAACTGTGTCGTCATTCAGCCACGACTCGTGAAACAGGATATTACAGTTTTTAATGTCCCATTGTAGGATAGTCTCGAACGGAGCTCATCCAGTTTATTCTCCAGTGATTGTACGTTGGCCAATAGAACGGATGGTAGAATTCTCATAAGAAACTCTGATCTCCGCCCCCTTTGTGTTTGATGTATTTGATATCATTCCACCTACTCCGCTCCAGCCATTACTCCATGCCGATCCTTTCCAATTAAGGTGCCGCCAACCTCGTGTGATTGAAAGTATGGTGTGCTTCCCCACAGGAAGTTCCAGACACATGTAGAATCTATGCCAAGGTGCATCAAAGCTGTTCCCAAGAAAGCGAAATGACTATCGCCCCGTAGCACTCACTTCCGTCATCATGAAGTGCTTTGAGAGACTAGTCAATGATCATATTACCTCCACCCTACCTGACACCCTAGACCCACTCCAATTTGCTTACCACCCCAATAGGTCCACAGACGACGCAATCGCTATCACACTGCCTTAACCTATCTGTGCCCCACAAGGGTGTGTTCTCAGCCCTCTCCTGTACTCCCTATTCACCCATGACTGCGTGACCGTGCACGCCTCCAACTCAATCATCAAGTTTGCAGACGACTGTAACGACTCTCGTGGGTTGAAGAAGGAGACCAAGGTACAGCGTGGTGGGCGTTCATGATTTTTAATAAACTGAACACCGCAACAAAATAACAAAGTAGAAAAAACTAAAGTGCACAGTTCTGTCAGGCAACAAAACAGCTAAACAGAAAATAACTCCCCACAAAACCCAAACGGAAAATTACAACTTATATATGATACCCAATCAGAGACAACGATAGACAGCTGGCTCTGATTGGGAACCACACTAAGCAAAAACAACAAAGAAATAGAAAACATAGATTCTCCCACCCGAGTCACACCCTGACCTATCCAAAAATTCAGAATAAATAAGGATCTCTAAGGTCAGGGCGTGACAACGACACTACAGTGGTAGGTTTGATTACCAACAACGCGAGACAGCCTACAGGGAGGTGGTGAGTGCCCTCCAAGTGTGGTGTCAGGAAAATAACCTCACACTCAATGTCAACAAAACAAAGGAGATGATCGTGGACTTCAGGAAACAGCAGAGGGAGCACCCCCCTATCCACATCGATGGGACAGTAGTGGAGAAGGTGAAAAGTTTTAAGTTCCTCGACGTACACATCACGGACAAACTGAAATGGTCCACCCACACAGACAGTGTGGTGAAGAAGGCGCAACAGCGCCTCTTCAACCTCAGGAGGCTGAATAAATTTGGCTTGTCACCAAAAACCCTCACAAACTTTTACAGATACACAATTGAGAGCATCCTGTTGGGCTGTATCACCGCCTGGTACGGTAACTGCTCTGCCCACAACCGTAAGACTCTCCAGAGGGTAGTGAGGTCTGCACAATGCATCACCAGGGGCAAACTACCTGCCCTCCAGGACACCTACACCACCCGATGTCACAGGAAGGCCAAAAAGATCATCAAGGACAACAACCACCCGAGCCAATACCTGTTCACCCTGCTATCATCCAGAAGGCGAGGTCAGTACAGGTTTGTCAAAGCTGGGACCGAGAGACTGAAAAACAGCTTCTATCTCAAGGCCATCACTAACATTGAGTGGCTGCTGCCAACATACTGACCCAAATCTCTAGCCACTTTAATAATAAAAAATTGGATGTAATAAAAATATCACTAGTCACTTTAAACAATGCCACTTTATAAATGTTTACATAACCTACATTACTCATCTCATATGTATATACTGTACAATGACTTGAACGAATTGCAAAAATCGCTGAAGCTGGAGACTTATATTTCCCTCATTAACTTTAAACATCAGCTATCTGGGCAGCTAACCGATCACTGCAGCTGTACATAGCCCATCTGTAAATAGCCCATCCAATCTACCTACCTCATCCCCATATTGTTTTTATTTACTTTTCTGCTCATTTCAACACCGGTTTTTCTACTTGCACATCATCATCTGCTCATAAATCACTCCAGTGTTAATTTGCTAAACTGTAATTACTTTGATACTATGGCCTATTTATTGCCTTACCTCCTCACACCATTTGCACGCACTGTATATAGACTTTCTTTTTTTCTATTGTGTTATTGACTGTACGCTTGTTTATTCCATGTGCAATTCTGTGTTGTTGTTTGTGCCGCACTGCTTTGCTTTATCTTGGCCAGGTTGCAGTTGTAAATGACAACTTGTTCTCAACTGGCCTACCTGGTTAAATAAAGGTGAAATAAATATAAAATAAACTCTATACCATCTACTGCATCTTGCCTATGCCATTCGGCCATCGCTTATCCATATATTTATATGTACATGTTCTTATTAATTCCTTTACACTTGTGTGTATTATGTAGTTGTTACGGTCGGAACTAGAAGCACAAGCATTTCGCTACACTCACATCTGCTAACAATGTGTATGTGACCAAAAACATTTGATTTGATTTCTGGCAGCTCATGGTGACCCACGCCCTATTAAGACGCTTTATCTTGGTGTTTTCTTTATTTGGGCAGTTGCCCGTGGCAGCAGGCTACCAGGAGAATGTAAGCTATGTAAAATAAACTCCTGAAACTACACTGAACTATAAATATAAAAGCAACATGTAAAGTGTTGGTCCCATGTTTCATGAGCTGAAACTAAAGATCCCAGAAATGTTCTATCCCTGTTAGTGAGCATTTCTCCATTGTCAAGACAATCCATCCACCTGACAGGTGTGGCATATCAACAAGCTGATTAAACAGCATGATCATTACACAGGTGCACCTTGTGCTGGGGACACTAAGTTTTGTCACACAACACAATGCCACAGTGTGCAATTGGCATGCTGACAGCAGGAATGTCCGCCAGAGCTGTTTCCAGAGAATTTTATTTATTTATTTTTATTTTACCTTTATTTTACTAGGGAAGTCTGTTGGGAGGATAATACCCCAGAGGTTTGACTATTGTGCATTTGAAGTCACTGTTCCCGCTAGGACACATGCACTGAAGTGAGGTAGGCGACTGAGGGGTAAAATATGAGATGGCGCACAATTGGCCCAGCGTCGTCCGGGTTAGGGGAGGGTTTGGCCAGCTGGGATGTTTTTGTCCCATCAAGCTCTAGTGACTCCTTGTGGCGGCCGGGCACATGCACACTGACACGGTCGCCAGGTATACGGCGTTTCCTCTGACACATTGGTGCGGCTGGCTTCCGGGTTAAGCAAGCAATGTGTCAAGAAGCAGTGCGGCTAGGCAGGGTCGTGTTTCGGAGGACGCATGGCTCTCGACCTTCGCCTCTCCTGAGTCCGTACGGGAGATGCAGTGATGAGACAAGACTATAACTACCAATTGGAAACCACGAAATTGGGGAGAAAAGGGGGTAAAATAAATATATATACAAAAATAAAGAGGAGAGAGACAACTTTAGAGGGAATGAGAGAGATTCAGTTGAATTTGACATAGTAATGTGCAAAATGTTGTCCTATTTTGGAAGCATTGACAGTACCTGTCAAGGGTGTTCTAAATGCTATTTTGGAAGCATTGACAGTACCTGTCAAGGGTGTTCTAAATGCTATTTTGGAAGCATTGACAGTACCTGTCAAGGGTGTTCTAAATGCTATTTTGGAAGCATTGACAGTACCTGTCTAGGGTGTTCTAAATGCTATTTTGGAAGCATTGACAGTACCTGTCAAGGGTGTTCTAAATGCTATTTTGGAAGCATTGACAGTACCTGTCAAGGGTGTTCTAAATGCTATTTTGGAAGCATTGACAGTACCTGTCAAGGGTGTTCTAAATGCTATTTTGGAAGCATTGACAGTACCTGTCAAGGGTGTTCTAAATGCTATTTTGTTTTACAGCGACCAAAAACATGTTTACAGTGCATATATACTGCAATGCTGCATTTATTGAGTTGTGCCCTCAGTCTTTCTAGAGGTTGTATGTATATTGTATGATCTGACTGAAACAGAACTAAGTCTTAACCTATAGGTCAGAGGTCACATACTCTCAAAGCTAGTTCTCAAAGCTCACAGCAAAGAACATGAGGCCCAAGGTGCCATGTGACTCTCATGCACAGGCCTCAGAGACAAACAATCTCCATTTCAGAGGCGAATGCTTTTGAGGGAACAGTAGGTCTTTCCACACAGGGAGGGAGTGGAAACAGAATCAACAAGCAAAGAGAGGAGGAGGTCTGTTACTATGGACATTCTGTAAAACGCATGAACATGAAACTCAACCTTGTGGAAACATCTCCTGGCACACCACACAAATCACTCCACCCCACTGAATCGGTTAGGGAGTGCTAGCCTCAGCTATTTTTAGACCTTGGCAGGGCGTCTTAAAGATGGCTGGGGGAGAGTGCAGCACGTTATGTCAGATGAGACTGGTGTTTATTTTGTACAGCAGGGCTGCCCAGACTGTACGGATGATAACACTGGTATCCTCTCTCTCTCGCTCTCTCTGTATTCTTGGAATTAAGGGTGCTGCATTCGACACTGTTCGACACTGTTTACCATGATGTCCTTTTGGACAGACTAGAGAGGTGAGGTGGCCTCTCCAGTCCAGTTCTAAATTGGTTCAGGACCTATTTAACCAGTCAAGAGTTTTTTTTTCACCCTTGGTGAACATAACTCAGAGAACATACATAACACATGTGGTGTTCCACATGGTTCGATTTTGGGTCCAGTACTGTTCAGTTTGCATATGTTACCTCTTGGCAGCATTATCAGAAAGCACGGAATTGATACATAACTTTAGATTTCTGTGTCACCGGAGGATTTTAGCTTTTAGATTTAAAAACTTGTATGGCTTACAATTTCCTCCAGCTAAATCAAGACAAGACCGAGGTACTTATTGTTGATAGAGACAGAGATAGACATTTTAATTCACGGGCAGAAAGATAAAATACCAGGTAATACCATGACTGTGCACCTCAATACAATTCAGACTTGCTTTTAAGTTATGTGTCCAGTAGGTCCCTCAGGTCCTCTGGCACTGGCCTTTTAACTATCCCAAAGCCTAGGACAAGAGGCATGGAGAGACAACCTTTAGTTACTATGCCCCCAGCCTCTGGAATAGCCTGCCAGAGAACCTGAGGGGGGCCGAAACTGTGGACATATTTAAAAGAGATCTTAAAACTAATATTTGTATCTTTGGTTTTCCTTGGGGTGCTTTTTAGCTGTTCAGTTTTTGTCATTCTTTAGTTTTTCATTGTGTAATAAATAGCTTTTATTTTCATTGTTTTCTATTCTTTTTTTCTGTATAGCACAATGTGTTGCGTTCCCTGTCTGAAATGTGCTGTATGAATAAAGCTTGATTTAATCTGACCCACAGAGTCCGCACCCCCTCTGTGGTGTGTGCCCAAAATGTTCAGGGGGTCAACTGGGTTGAGGACAGGGATGATGACACTACATGAGGTCAGGAGCGGTAGAAGGGACGACTAAAACAAGGATGACTGAAGCTGGAGGAGTAACCCTGGGTCTTTCACTTCCTGTCTGACAGACCAAACTTCCTGTCTTCATGTCCGTACTGCCAAATGAAATTTATCTGTACACACATGTATCTGTTTACAGTAGAAGACCCAGTTAGTGACTCAGGTTATCGTTATCATTTTAAACATAAAAGGTGACTGATGCCCTCAAACTAATACAATAGACTCATGACCCTTACTACTGTATAATCACAACAATGGACACCGCAGTAAACTATCAATTAAAAAGATCTCCACACTACTGTTTACTTTATGACTGAAGCTTGAAATGCTGGAATGACACACAGTTAAACATAACATGATAGAGCTATGGCTAGAAAGAGGCATGAAGTTAAATGGAAAGATACAGAGAGAAAGGGAGAAAGAGTGCAGAAAATGAATGCAAAACTGGGCAAATTGAAAAAAGAAAGATGGGAAGAGAGAGAGAAAGAGAGAATAGAGAGAGAAAAAGAGAGGAGAAGACCCAGATGGTCAGCCTGGCACTTGGCTGCAGCAGGCCGTCATCTGTCTGCAGGCTGGGTTAATGGCACGGCAGAATTGAGGGGGCTCCCCACGGGCTGGGCCAATGAGATTGCAGGATGAAGGGGGCACAGGCCTGGGCAGTGTCAACAGGTTGTGAGAGGAGCCAGCTGCCACAGAGGACCCCTGTGGAGGGCCCTTTCACTTTGATTACGGAGCACTGCCAGGGGATGGCACTGCCAGCACCAGCGCTAGCGCTAGCGCCAGCGGAACCAGCGCCACGGTGTCCTGCTACATCCAGTATCATGCCACACCAGCGCTAGCTTCAGCGGAACCAGCGCCAAGGTGTCCTGCTACATCCAGTATCATGCCACACCAGCGCTAGCGCCAGCGGAACCAGCACCAAGGTGTCCTGCTACATCCAGTATCATGCCACACCAGCGCTAGCACCAGCGGAACCAGCGCCAAGGTGTCCTGCTACATCCAGTATCATGCCACACCAGCGCTAGCGCCAGCGGAACCAGCGCCAAGGTGTCCTGCTACATCCAGTATCATGCCACACCAGCGCTAGCGCCAGCGGAACCAGCGCCAAGGTGTCCTGCTACATCCAGTATCATGCCACACCAGCGCTAGCGCCAGCGGAACCAGCGCCAAGGTGTCCTGCTACATCCAGTATCATGCCACACCAGCGCTAGTGCCAGCGGAACCAGCGCCAAGGTGTCCTGCTACATCCAGTATCATGCCACACCAGCGCTAGCGCCAGCGGAACCAGCGCCACGGTGTCCTGCTACATCCAGTATCATGCCACACCAGCGCTAGCGCCAGCGGAACCAGCGCCAAGGTGTCATGCTACATTCAGTATCATGCCACACTTGCTGGGTGGTGGACGGTGCCTTTTGTCTAGTCAAGAGATTGAGCTGATTGAATCCCATCAAGGCAAAGTTTTTGAATACTCTTTTAAATGTGTCCTCCCTTCCAAATCAAATGTTATTTGTCACATATGCAGACCTTACCGTGAAATGGTTACTTAACCATTTTTTTCCTTAAATTTAAGAACAAATTCTTTACAATGACAGCCTACCGGGGAACAGTGGGTTAACTGCCTTGTTCAGGGTCAGAACAACAGATGTTTACCTTGTCAGCCCGAGGATTCAATCCGGCAACCTTTTGGTTACTGGCCCAACGCGTTACCACTAGGCTACCTGCCACCCCTGACAACCAACAATGCATTTTTAAGAAATTATTTAATAAATAAACTAAAAGTTTAAAAAAGTAACAATAAATTAACAATAACAAGACTATATACAGGGGTACCGGTACCGAGTCAATGTGCAGGGGTACAAGTTAGTCAAGGTATTTGAAGTAATATGTACATGTACTTGGTGCTCCGGTACCGCTTGCCGTGCAGTAGCAGAGAGAACAGTCTATGACTTGGGTGGCTGGAGTCTCTGACAATTTTCAGGGCCTTCTTCTGCCACTGCCTGGTATAGAATCCTGGATGGCAGGAAGCTTGGCCCCAGTGATGTACTGGGCCATACGCACTGTCCTCTGTAGCGCCTTACAGTTGGATGCAAAGCATTTGCCATACCAGGCAGTGATGCAACCAGTCAGGATGCTCTCGATGGTGCAGCTGTAGAACGTTTTGAGGATCTGGGGACCCATGGCAAATATTTTAAGTCTCCTGAAGGGGAATAGGCGTTGTCGTGCCCCTAATCACGTGTGTTTGGACCATGACAGTTTGTTGGTGATGTGGACACCAAGGAAGCTCTCGACCCGCTCCACTACAGCCCAGTTGATGTGAATGGGGGCCTGCGCTGCTCTTTCTTTCCTGTATTCCATGATCAGATTGGTTGTCTTGCTCACTTTGAGGGAGAGGTTTTTGTCCTGCCACCACACTGCGAGGTCTCTGACCTCCTCCCTATAGCCTTTCTCATCATTGTCGGTGATCAGGCCTACCACTGTTGTGTCATCAGCGAACATAATGATGGTGTTGTAGTCATGCTTGGCCACGCAATCGTGTGTGAACAGAGAGTACAGGAGGGGACTAAGCATGCACCTCTGAGGAGTCCGTGTTGAGGATCAGCGTGGCAGATGTATTGTTGCCTACCCGTCAGGAAGTCCAGGACCCAGTTGCAGAGGGAGGTGTTTAGTCCCAGCTTAGTGATGAGCTTCACTGGACTTTATGCAAACTGGAAACCATATATCCTGATGCTGCATTTATTGTAGCTGGGGGTTTTAACAAAGCTAATTTGAGAACAAGGCTACCTAAATTCTATCAGCATATCGATTGCTGTACACGAGCGAGTAACATGCTCGACCATTGCTAATCTAACTTCCGCGATGCATGCCCTCCTTTTGGCAAATCTGACCATGACTCGATCTTGTTGATCCCCTCCTGTAGGCATAAACTAAAACAGGAAGCGCCCATGCTTATGTCTATCCAATGCTGGTCTGACCAATCGGATTCCACGCTTCAAGATTGCTTTGATCATGTGGACTGGGATATGTTCCGGGTTGCCTTAGATAATAACATTGACGTTATACGCTAACGCGGTGGGCGAGTTTATAAGGAAGTGTATAGGAGATGTTGTACCCACTGTGACTATTAAAAACTTCCCTAACCAGAAACCGTGGATTGATGGCAGCATTCACGCAAAACTGAAAGCACGTACCACTGCATTTAATCATGGCAAGATGACTGGAAATATGACCGAATACAAACAGTGAAATTATTCCCTCCGCAAGGCAATCAAACAAGCAAAGTGTCAGTATAGAGACAAAGTGGAGTCGCAATTCAACGGCTCAAACTCAAGATGTATGTGGCAGCGTCTACAGACAATCACGAATTACAAAAAGAAAACCAGTTCCGTCGTGGAAATCGATGTCTTGCTTCCAGACTAATTAAAAAACGTATTTGTGCGCTTTGAGGACAATACAGTTCCATTGACGCGGCCTGCTACCAAAGACTGTGGGCTCTCCTTCTCCATGGCCGACATGAGTAAAACATTTAAATGTGCTAACCCTCGCATGACTGCCGGCCCAGAGGGCATCCCTAGCCGGGTCCTCAGAGCATGCGCAGACCAGCTGGCTGGTGTGTTTACCGACATGTTTAATCAATCCCTATCCCAGTCTGCTGTCCCCAGATGCTCCGTAGCATCTGCCACCATGAAGTGCTTTGAGAGACTAGTCAAGGATCATATCACCTCCACCCTACCTGTCACCCTTGACCCACTTCAATTTGCATACCACTCCAATAGGTCCACAGATGATGCAAAACGGCATCACGCTGCACACTGCCCTATCCCATCTGGACAAGAGGAATACCTATGTAAGAATGCTGTTCATTGACTTCAGCTCAGCATTCAAGATCATAGTCCCCTCCAAACTCATCATTAAACTTGAGACCCTGGGTCTCGATCCCGCCCTGTGCAACTGGCTCCTGGAATTTCTGACGGGCCTCCCCCAGGTGGTGAAGGTAGGAAACAACATCTCCACTCAGCTGATCCCCAACACTGGGGCCCCACAAGGGTGCGTTCTCAGCCCCCTCCTATACTCCCTGTTCACCCACGACTGCGTGGCCGTGCACGCCTCCAACTCAATCATCAACTTTGCAGACGACACAACAGTGGTAGGCTTGATTACCAACAACGATGAGACGGCCTACAGGTAGGAGGTGAGGGCCCTCGGAGTGTGGTGTCAGGAAAATAACCTCTCATTCAATGTCAGCAAAACAAAAGACATGATTGTGGACTTCAGGAAACAGCAAAGGCAGCACCCTCTTATCCACATCGACGGGACAGCAGTGGAGAAGGTGGAAAGTATTAAGTTCCTCGGTGTTCATATCACCGACAAACTGAAATGATCCACGCACACAGGCAGTGTGGTGAAGAAGGCAAACTAACTGCCCTCCAGGACACCGACAACACCTGATGTCATAGGAAGGTAAAAAAGATCATCAAGGACAACAACCACTCAAGCCACTGCCTGTTCACCCATAACCAGACTTTCAAAGGACTTCATGGCTATAGATGTGAGTGCTACGGGGCAGTAGTCATTTAAGCAGGTTACCTTGGTGTTCTTGAGCACAGGGACTATGGTGGTCTGCTTGAATCATTCCAGTTTGGGAATAGCCAATATAGGAGGCACATTTTTATTTTTTGCAAATATTTTCTTTCTTTAAAAAAAACAACTACGTTGTTGGTTAAGGGCTTGTCAGTAAGCATTTCACATTTAGGTCTACTAGACCTGTTGCATTCGGTGATGTGATTTGATTTGTATGCATCTACTGGTTCTCTTTCTAGAGAAAGGTTGGATGACACAACAAAATCAAATGAGAGAGCGGGTTTCATCAGCTGGTATAATTAACCAGTTATGTAATGGTTCTATTGACACAGTGAGTGCATGGAGGAGGTCCTCCTCATTAAAAACTGACACATTTAACAACATCACCGGCGATGCACATACAGTATATAGCCAAGTACCCTCCTGGCTTGGATCATTTTCAAAGATCTTGAGGTCGGGCCAGAAGGTAGGATTGCTGCTAATTATTGGTTAGGATGTTGGGTGGGAAATGGGAATAAACACTACTGAATGTGGCCAAAAAAACAGGTCAGGAGCCACCCATGTCCCAGACTTGAATGGAGGGATTGAAAAAGGGGTTGAGTCATGGTGACTGGGTTAGTATACGGAGAGGCTGTTGTTCCCATTCCGTCTGTTAGCTCTCCAGAGTTTCCCGTCTGGGTGATTGTTATTCAGAGTGTGGCAGTGACGACAGATAGAGGTACAAGACAGCCTGTTCCCACGTAAGACCGCAGCTGTGGTTGGCTGAGAGTGTGTGTGTGTGTGTGTGTGTGTGTGTGTGTGTGTGTGTGTGTGTGTGTGTGTGTGTGTGTGTGTGTGTGTGTGTGTGTGTGTGTGTGTGTGTGTGTGTGTGTGTGTGTGTGTGTGTGTGTGTGTGTGTGTGTGTGTGTGTGTGTGTGTGTGTGTGTTTTTCATGTGAAGAAGCTACCCAGCGTGTTACAGTACTATACACTCCACCGGCACAGACACCCACAGGACATCCCTGAAACTAAGCGGTCCACATTCCACACCTAGCGTTACGATTCTGGAAGCTGTGCTTTGCTCATATAAACCCAATGAGTCAGAAGAAATGTCTAAATATTTAGTGGAACTTTTCCCTTTGCCCAGAGCAAGAGCAAGATAGAGCAAGATGGACCAATAACCCAGTCAACCAGGAGTGAGAGTGCTCCAGAATGGAGATGAGCGAGCCAGACAATGAGGGATGGGGGCATAGTAGTGGGAAGTAGGGGTGCAGCACCCCCTGATTAAAACATAAATGTGTGCACTAGGCCTTTATTACTCCTGTTTGAGCAGAGAAAAATACTCCTCAGCACCCCACAACATCTTTGGGGGTGTGGGGTGCTCCCTGGCACAGACAGGAGTGGAATGGCACAGACAGGAGTGGAATGGAACAGACAGGAGTGGAATGGAACAGACAGGAGTGGAATGGAACAGACAGGAGTGGAATGGACCAGACAGGAGTGGAATGGAACAGACAGGAGTGGAATGGAACAGACAGGAGTGGAATGGCACAGACAGGAGTGGAATGGAACAGACAGGAGTGGAATGGAACAGACAGGAGTGGAATGGACAGACAGGAGTGGAATGGAACAGACAGGAGTGGAATGGAACAGACAGGAGTGGAATGGAACAGACAGGAGTGGAATGGAACAGACAGGAGTGGAATGGCACAGACAGGAGTGGAATGGAACAGACAGGAGTGGAATGGAACAGACAGGAGTGGAATGGAACAGACAGGAGTGGAATGGAACAGACAGGAGTGGAATGGAACAGACAGGAGTGGAATGGAACAGACAGGAGTGGAATGGCACAGACAGGAGTGGAATGGCACAGACAGGAGTGGAATGGCACAGCCAGGAGTGGAATGGAACAGACAGGAGTGGAATGGAACAGACAGGAGTGGAATGGCACAGACAGGAGTGGAATGGAACAGACAGGAGTGGAATGGCACAGACAGGAGTGGAATGGACAGACAGGAGTGGAATGGAACAGACAGGAGTGGAATGGAACAGACAGGAGTGGAATGGAACAGACAGGAGTGGAATGGAACAGACAGGAGTGGAATGGAACAGACAGGAGTGGAATGGCACAGACAGGAGTGGAATGGAACAGACAGGAGTGGAATGGAACAGACAGGAGTGGAATGGACCAGACAGGAGTGGAATGGAACAGACAGGAGTGGAATGGCACAGACAGGAGTGGAATGGAACAGACAGGAGTGGAATGGAACAGACAGGAGTGGAATGGCACAGACAGGAGTGGAATGGCACAGACAGGAGTGGAATGGAACAGACAGGAGTGGAATGGAACAGACAGGAGTGGAATGGAACAGCCAGGAGTGGAATGGAACAGACAAATGGAATGGTCACAGACAGGAGTGGAATGGCAGATGTTAATGGAATGGCACAAATGCTTGTGGAATGGAACAGACAGGAGTGGAATGGAACAGACAGGAGTGGAATGGCACAGACAAGTGGAATGGAAAACAGGAGTGGAATACACAGTGTAAGGAGTGGAATGGTACAGACAGGATGGAATGGCACAGAATGAGTGAATGGAACAGACAGGAGTGGAATGGAACAGACAGGAGTGGAATGGCACATATGAGATGAGTGGAATGGAACAGACAGGAGTGGAATGGCACAGAAAGTGGAATGATACAGACAGGACATAATGGACAGACGAGGAGTGGAATGGCACAGACAGGATTGGAATGGAACAGACAGGAGTGGAATGGAACAGACATTAGTGGAATGGCACAGACAGTGGAGTGGAATTTACATCAGACAGGATGGAATGGCACATTATTAAAATGGAATGGAACAGTTGAGTGGAATGGAACAGACAGTGAGTGGAATGGACCAGACAATGTTAGTGGAATGGCTATTTAACAGTCTGATGGAATGGAACAGAAGGAGTGGAATGGTCACAGACTTTGAGTGGAATGGAACAGACAGGAGTGGAATGGAACAGACAGGGTGAACAGGCACAGACAGGAGTGGTTGATGTCCTTGATGATCTTTATGGAATGGAACAACAGGTGGTGGAATGGTCCAGACAGGAGTTTGGCACAGGTGATGGAGTGGAATGGAACAGACAGAGTGGAATTGACCAGACAGGAGTGGAATGGCACAGACAGGCGGTGAATGGCACAGACAGGATGGAATGGAACAGACAGGAGTGGAATGGCACAGACAGGAGTGGAATGGCACAGACAGGAGTGGAATGGCACAGACAGGAGTGGAATGGAACAGACGCTGTCAGTGGAATGGAACAGACAGTTTGTCTGGAATGGACCAGACAGGAACTGGAATGGCACTCTCCAGGACTGTGGAATGGAACAGACAGGGTGGAATGGCACAGACTGTTTGGAATGGAACAGATCATCTCCTTGGTTTTGGAACAGACAGGAGTGGAATGGTTACAGACAGGAGTGGAATGGCACAGACATACCCTGTGGAATGGAACAGGCCATCTGGAGTGGAATGGACCTGAGCAGTTGGAATGGCACAGACCTCCACACTCTGACAGGGCTCAGACAAACCATCTGGACCAGACAGGAGTGGAATGGACCAGACAGGAGTGGAATGGACCAGACAGGAGTGGAATGGAACAGACAGGAGTGGAATGGAACAGACAGGAGTGGAATGGACCAGACAGGAGTGGAATGGAACAGACAGGAGTGGAATGGACCAGACAGGAGTGGAATGGAACAGACAGGAGTGGAATGGACCAGACAGGAGTGGAATGGACCAGACAGGAGTGGAATGGACCAGACAGGAGTGGAATGGAACAGACAGGAGTGGAATGGAACAGACAGGAGTGGAAAAGGAGGGAGGAAAGAAACAAGCACAGAAATGTCTGTTTAGTCCCACCCTCCCCCCGTTCTCGCTCTCTCCCTCTCTCTTTTTTCGCTGTGCAGTACCTTGGCTGTCAGAGCAGGTGTTGGACAGGGTATAAAGGCCATCTGGAGTGAGGGATCGCTGAGCAGTTAGAATTAAGACCTCCACACTCTGACAGGGCTCAGACAAACCATCTGGTCCCCCCCTTGCTTAAAGAACCTGTTCCCAGCTTCTTCACACACCGACCTTCAGCGCTCACGCTCTCTCACTAAAACACACATGTTCACTCACTCCCCTCGATTAGCATCTGCTGTTGAGAGGTTAGTGGATTGTAAAGACCTGCTTCTTCCTCAGAGAGATTTCTTTGTTTCTTTATTCTTGTGACTTTTTGGAGTGGAGTCGGGCCGGCATGGCGTGGAGGAGACGTGCATTTGGACCCAGCATGTCAGTCTGTCTCTGGGCTTTGTGTCTGTCCCTCAGTCTCATCTGGACTTGTCAAGTGACCCAGGCAGCCATGTACAGACTCGCAGATGAAGTACAACGTTGATTAAATACTCTCTTAGAAAATAGGGTTAATGGAGGGTTCTTCAGGTGTCGCTGCGGGAGAACCTTTTTTGGTTCCAACTAGAAACATTTTACCCAACAAACAACCCTTTAAGAATCCTTTCATAAAAAGATTCTACCTGGATGAAAATAAAAGGGTTCTGAACCTGTTATGGTTCTAGGTAGCACATTGGTTTACTACCAGAGAAGGGTAACATGTTTCTGGTAACTTGCCATTCATCCTTTGGTGCACAGGTAAGAGTTGTCTATTTTTAAGAATCTGAGCAATTGGAATATGCAGTCCGAGATATTAAGCACAAGAAATGTGTAACCTATTGTACGAATTAGATATGTAACATATAAAAATGTGCAGGACGTAACAAACTAAATGGATGACGATGTACACAATTGAATGACGTAGTAGATGAAAAACAGGGACCCGTTTTTGGCTCATGAGCACCACTTTCAAAACTACTGGCTGAAATTATACAAACGTTCTGAAGAGTCACTTTAACACAGTTAAATGTTTAGTAATTTCTCCCCTGAAGACAATAAATTCCTTATTTCAAGGGGATTCTATATGTTCGGTTCTACCTTGGTGTGAAAGAAAGAAAGTAGAAAACCCTATAAATCTAATCTGGTTTGGGTCAAATAGAAACATTATAACCCTATAAATCATCTAATTTGGCTGGGGTCAAATAGAAACATTTCACACATATTTCTTCCATCAATTGAAGTGACTTGACAAAACAAACTACTCAACATAACCCCACAAATTACCAGAAAACCTCAACAAATCAGTCTAGATAAAGATTGTACCATAAATGAAATGTGATAATGCATTTTCATACACAGTACCAGTCAAAAGTTCTTTCATTCAAGGGTTTTTCTTTATTTTTGCAATTTTCTACATTGTAGAATAATAGTGAAGACATCGACACTATGAAATAACACATATGCAATCATGTAATAAGCAAAAAAGTGTTCAACAAATCTAAATATATTTTATATTTATGATTCTTCAAAGTTGCCAGCTTTGCACACTCTTGGCATTCTCTCAACCAGCTTCACTTGGATTTTTATTTTATTTATTTTTATTTTTTACCTTTATTTAACCAGGCAAGTCAGTTAAGAACAAATTCTTATTTTCAATGACGGCCTAGGAACGAACAGTGTGTTAACTGCCTGTTCAGGGGCAGAACGACAGATTTGTAACTTGTCAGCTCGGGGGTTTGAACTTGCAACCTTCCGGTTACTAGTCCAACGCTCTAACCACTAGGCTACCCTGCCGCCCCCGAATGCTTTTCCAACAGTCTTGAAGGTGTTCTACATATTCTGAGCACTTGGCTGCTTTTCCTTCACTCTGCGGTCCAACTCCTGCCAAAGCATCTCAATTGGGTTGAGGTCGGGTGATTATGGAGGCCAGGTCATCTGATGCAGCACTCCATCACTCTCCTTCCTAGTCAAATAGCCCTTACACAGCTTGAAGGTGTGTTGCGTCATTGTCCTGTTGAAAAACAGATGATAGTCCCACTAAGCGCAAACCAGATGGGATGGCGTATCACTGCAGAATGCTTCATGGTTGGAACCACACATGTGGAGATAATTCGTTCACCTACTCTGTCTCACAAAGATACATAGGTTGGAACCAAAAATCGCAAATTTGGACTCATCAGATCAAAGGACACATTTCCACCGTTCTAATATCCATTGCTTGTGTTTCTTGGCCCAAGCAAGTCTCTTCTTATTGTTGGTGTCCTTTAGTAGTGGTTTCTTTGCAGTAATTCGACCATGAAGGCCTGATTCACACAGTCTCCTCTGAACAGTTGATGTTGAGATTTGTCTGTTACATTTATTTGGACTGCAACTTCTGAGGCTGGTAACTCTAAAGAACTTATCCTCTGTGGCAGAGGTAACTCTGGGTCTTCCTTCCCTGTGTCGGTCCTCATGAGAGCCAGTTTCATCATAGCGCTTGATGGTTTTTGCTACTGCACTTGAAGAAACTTTCAAAGTTCTAGAAATGTTCTGGATTGACTGATCTTACTGTCTTAAAGTAATGACAGACTCTAATTTCTCTTTGCTTATTTGAGCTGTTCTTGCCATAATATGGACTTGGTCTTTTACCAAATAGGGCCATCTTCTGTATGTACCACCCCTACCTTGTCACAACACAACCAATTGTCTCAAATGCATTCAATTCCACAAAATCACTTTGAACAAGGCACACCTGTTAATTGAAATACATTCCAGCTGACTACTTCATGAAGCAGGTTGCGAGAATGCCAAGAGTGTGCAAAGAGGCAAAGGGTGGCTACTTTGAAGAATCGCAAATATAAAATATATTTTGACACGTTTTTTTTTTTGGTTACTACATGATTCCATGTGTTATTTCATAGTTTTCACTGTTATTATAAAATGTAGAAAATAGTCAAAAGAAAGAAAAATCATTGAATGAGTAGGTGTGTCAACTTTTGACTGGTACTGTACATTGAATGAATCTATTTCTCAAGTTTGGGTCACCTCTTCTTTGGTGTGGAAGGCTTTACCGTTCAGCAGTTTAATATAACATCTCCCTCTACTGGCCAGCTGAAGTAATGCTGGCCAGTAATAGTTTGGGATCACGCAAATCTCTCGTGAGGTTATTTGCAAATCCTTGCATTTGTGCATGCCGTGCAATGTAACAACCTGCACCGTTATCAATTGTTCTCTGTATTCATTGACTGCAGGTCCATGTATCTACAAAGAGGTTTCGTTTGAGCCTGGACAGCCCTTCTACAGGGGTTGTAACAAGTGCAAATGCCACGAAAATGACTACTTCTGTCTCTCGTGAGTAAACGGACCAAATTAGTGACATTATGCAAGTCAAACATATAAACCAAACATGAATTCCGTTTTTGCCAATATCACGTCTTTTTTTCGTTCATATCCCCAGACCGATGAAACCTACCACATGGCCCAACAAGTGCCAGCGGGTTCCAACGGAGTGTGGCTACCGCGTGGTTTATAAGGAGGTCCCGGAGGTGGAGTGTCAAGCCTACAGCTGGATCTGGTGAAGGCATGCCCCCCTATAGTCAACACACACGATCGCAAGACTCTGGCTGTGGACAACCTCTTCAATTACGTAGTTATCATGCAGAGAACTGACCACATCCAACCTTCAATTGATCAACTTGTTCAATCAAAGGAACCAATTCCCAAATTGAACGACCCAACTCTAAAAGTTTAGTCCTTCGTTTCAATAAATGTGTGTAGGGGTCAGATTGTGTGTGTGTGTTAATGTTACTAAAAAGTGGGACAGAAGGACCTCGATTGGCACGGATTCCAAATGGGCATAGATTCAAATTCCTATAGATTCTCAAACACAAGTACCATAAAAAGTAGCAACATACGCTGACTGTACAGTAGTGTCCTAACATCCAATATGAGTGCTCAGCTTCCTGCCCTCCTCTCCTTACTTTAGTGACCACTGATCTTGATCACATCGACAGTGTCATTATTTTTTCGGTACACAAAAAGTACATTAAATTTACAATGGAAAGCTGTGGTTCCCGTGCAGCATTGCATAGGCAGTTGCAGTGCTTCATGTATAAATTGGATTTTGTCGAACGTATGTGTAACGACCCTGGGTTTATAACCGCGGTAAATCGACTGTGCCGCTGGATGCTTTTGCAGCAGTAGTCGATAGCGCGCCGGACCTCGGGTCCCTGCTGTTTCATTACAGTATGCATCAAATCGTATGCGTAGACGGCGTGACATAAATGGTAGCAGAATGTGAATGTTGAACTTTTGTTGCACACATATCCAGATGATGCGTATCATTTTACAAATAAAAGTTTGATTTGACCTCGTGACAAGAAACGGCGTGCTTCTAGATGTCGACGCTATTACCCGGTACTGCCCGAGTGTGGCCCTCAAATCTCAACCAGATACCCTTCATTGCCATGAAGTGTTACAAAGGTCTATATCGGTTCCTTCGTAGGTGTTCAGTCTTCTGTATGTCGCAGACCGCTGTTTTCAATGTGAGGAAGCGAGAGCGCCATCGGTCAACTTCACAACCCGAGGCTGGATTTACACTCTACTATGCACGCTCCATACAGGCTCCGCAAACTCTTTGCGACTTCACCCGCACTGAGATTTGAGCTGTGCATGGCAGAGCGTGTAACTTCACACAATTGTCAGTGATGAATTGCTCAGCAGAAAGCTTGACTGTGGCGTTTACTCAGCCTTACAGGGCAACTCCCTAGCCTCACCCGTCGATTAGTTGTTCAGGATAAGGATATATTTCACCGTTCACGTCACTGTGTATACAGTATATGTATATAATCAATTATTTCAAATAAAACATGGCAGTGTTACATACTGTGTAAATAAATGTCTACTATTTCTTCAACAGGTTTTTGGGAACGGATAGTGCATGAAATATCAACATGGGCATTTTTCTAAATACATCATCAGTACTTTATTATGAAAATGCATTAACATCTCTTCTGCTTTTTTCTCTTTTGGATGGGGGAGTCCACATAGTCACCACTATGTTGTGTAAAAAATAAAACGAGTTAAACGTCACCCCCCCAAAAAAATGCAGTGTCCAGTTTCTCTGGGAGTCGAAAGTGAAGAGTAAAAACAAAGACTTTGTCAACAGACCTAATCATCCCAATCCGACCATCTGTCAGTCCCAGAAAATAAATATCATGCGGCAAATTTAGTGTACTAGATTTATCTTTACAGTTTAACACATTTGATAGTACACAGGATCATACATTGTCATTTTTGTTTCATTTTAGGGGTTATTTCTTTAATTAAGGTGCTGGTAATTTTGGGTGACATTTTTCAGGAAGTATTCTGTCAAACATTCATTCAAACAGTGAGTACCTTACGTCTGTGGATGAGGCAATAAGAAGAAAGGTCAAGTGTCCGGTCAAGCTGGCCAGTCCCTCTTTCCGAAGCCCCAGTGTGGTTCCTGGGGCCCCAAAGACATTTACTCCCAACCAAATTAGACTGTCCAGTCTGAACGATTTCCATCTTCCTGGCACTAGGGTACTACAACTCCCAGCGTGCATCAGCAATGTCATTTAACGTTGATTGAAAGTCCCAATGCTGTGGTCATGGCACATGACTCATTTTGCATTGTGATTTTCATCTTTTTGTTTAGTATTCAGTTGGTAAGGACCCTAATTCTGTGGAAAGTGAGACTTCTTGAAGCAGCAACAAATAAGGAGAACACAGCAGCTTTTTTATACCGTTCAAACCATCCTCCTGTTTTCTCAGGTGGCATATGGAATGTAAGGAATGGTCAGAAGGAGAGAAATATATTCTCAATACATTTTGATAAAACTAATCCGACAGGATTCAAAAGAGACGACAAACCCAACAACGGAGTAAAAATAATATATATATATATTCTTCTTACTTCTCACTGTCACTGCATTCCAGCACAAAAAGGTGTTAACGATTACTAGGATGCATTTCTGGCAAAAGTTTGATTCCAAATTACAGATGGCGAATTGAATCAACCGATTTGTGGGAAACATAACTGGATTTAACTGTAAATAACTTAAAACGAAAACAACTGCAGCACCATGAATTACAAGATCTGTTTGACTCAAGTACAATATAGCAAATCTACTGTGAAGTAGTAATATAGCAAATCAAAACAGTCAAGTGGGGAAGGAAAACAAAGAGCAGAAGAAAATCAAAGAACAGTGAAAAACAGATCAAGAATTTTCAGAAAAACATTTTACACAAAAAGTTGGAAATCATATGGAATGATTTTTAGGGAGCTCATAGCTGCCACCCTCTCAGCATCTTTATAACGGATGATACACACATACGCTCTTGCTGGTATCGTTTACCCTTTCCAAACTAAACACATGTATACTGCAGGACTGACCCTGCTGCTGGCCAAATAACAAAAAGTTACCTCAACAAAATCTTAACATTATCAAACCAGGTACCAAAACAACAGGTACATTTCTTCAAAAACAAACACAGATACTCATGGTTGAGTTTCACCATCTACTTAGCCTGTTTTACACAGTCTGTTCATGTCAGGGTCATTTCAAGTTACAAATGATTTCTCTTTTTTGTTGAACATGTATTTTCTTCCTCTTTTTCCATTGATTCCTTGAGGATGTTGAAGTTCCTCGATTAGCTTGACGCAGAACACAGTAAATTGTTTTCCGCAGAACACAGTAAATTGTTTTCCGCAGAACACAGTAAATCGTTTTCCGCAAGAAAGACAGAAAATAAGGAGAAATACAAGAAGCAGAGTCGTGGCTCCTCGGAGGTCTGTACATATCCCCAAACCTAGTTTCTCCAGAAGGTTTAGGAGAGGAGGTACACCATTTCACTCACTCAAAAACACACACACAACATCCTAAACGCTTCCTGACTGTGTCCTTACTCCTGGCCCCTGTATGGGGGGGTGCTGGAACGGACTGAGTGGTGCCCCCGCGTTGCGGGTAGTGTTGGCCGGCGGTGGCCGCCAGAAGCCTGGAGCCGGCCTGCAGCACCGTCTGACCGGGGCTGCCTGGTTTCAGGCTCCGGGACGCCAGCTGCTGGCTCAGTCTGGAGGTGTGGTTCCCCGCCACACTGGCGCCAAAGTCTGTTTTAGGGTTGCCGTGAGCCCTGGAGCCAGGGGTAGGAGACCCTGACAACCCGCTGTTCAAGAGGCTTGCTTTTAGCTGGCTCCCGGCGCTGTACGTGTGGGACCCGTCCATACTGCTGCTGCCGCTCGACTGGTGCAGAGCGCCTCCTGGTGGTCTGGAAGCCCCACATAGGGCTGAGTCTGCAGAGGAGGTTGTCTGGTTGGGGAAGGAGGGCGAGGAGTTGAGTGGCTGTTGTGGATGATGCTGCGAGTGGTCTTGAGACAGGCGAGGGTAGAAGCCCTGAACTGAGGGAAAGGGAGCCGAGGGGCTGTAGGAGCCATGGAATGGAGAGGACACGCTTTGCTGAAGGAAGGCTGGACTGTCCACTGTCTGCTGGTGGCTCTCCAATAAGGGGGGCTGCACCTTAGAATGACAACACACACAAATGACTTATAATGAACCTGACACCCAGTACACACCTCAAACAAATTAGCACCCCCCCCCACACAAAAAAAACAGGTGTAAACAAAACAGTTACAAAACTTATTTTCTTTTTATTCTAGCGTTTCTATTGGACAGATTCAGGTAGGTCTCTCGGTTTGCTGAGCCTGTCCAACAAACGCTAGTTTTCGTTGTAAAACATTTCATTTGAAGCTGTTATAAGAAATGATTACACCGCTAGCCAGACAAAACCATACACTAAATTCTCACAAATGATGTAGTACAATACCTGGTAAGTGTAGACAGACGGGCTGTATGTCTGTGGGCTCTTCATGGGAGAGGCCAGGGGAACTGTCTGGATCTCATACCGGTCTACATCTGGGATAACACACAACAGGACACAAGTTTAACAGGAGAACAGATGGTACATGCATGCACATTCCCTGAAACCTCTGAACCTTAATTCAGCAACAGTCTTGTGTTTCAAACTAGGCTAGATATCTACATGTCAGACAAGACAAACCTGGCCTTCAGCCTATATTTCAGAAAATAACGTGGACAGGATGACATCTGGTCTGAATTTTCTACTACACCACATTCATGTGAAAACGAGAAAAACCGGTAGTGAAAACGAGTACAGTACCAGGGTCCTTCTCAGCAGCCGAGCCATCCGTCCTCTTCAGCACGCGGTCCATCTTGAGGGAGCCCCTCAGTACCCGCTCTAAGACTCCCTGGCCCTCCCTCAGCCGCTCTACTGTTGTGGGCACCATCCTGGACCAAAGCACAACACCGACACCGTCATGTACAGTACGCTCAATCAGGGATTTATGTTTAGATGAGCTGGCTATGTCTGGAGACGACACACAACATAAAAAAGGTGTGACAGCAAAGGTGGATATGTCTGAAAACAGTGACAGGAAACAAAATACTGTGAGAGAATGTGGTGTGGCAGCGATATCTAGTCTTACCAGTGGCTGATGCTCTCCTGATCTCTGGGCTGCTGTTGCTGTGGTGGTCCCGGGGCGTGGGAGGTGGTGGTGTGGTGGTGGTTATCTGGGGGGCTCACCTCCTCCATCTGGGGGGGGGAGGAGAAGGAGCTGTGGGGGGAGGACGAGGGCTGCAAGTGGAGGGAATGGGGGCCTCTGGGGGACTCGGCGCTGGCACAGACGGAGCCGAGGCAGGTGGGGGTGCCCAGGGAGCTGCCCCCGTGCTCGGGGTCCCTGCTGCTCCCCTGCTTCCTCTTACGGTACTCCAGCAGAGACACCTGAGGAGTCGAGGAAAAATAACCACTCCTAGTCAGCCATATGTACAGGCTTAGTGCCATGAGGTTACACACGCCATGGTGTCACACAATACCACTGGGTGCATTGCGACACCCGTTATCACCAGAGCGGTATGGACAGACAACGTCATGCATCATATCAACTATTAAGACGACTCTACCTTGAATGTACATTCGCTTACATGTTACCAACTGATTTCCAAAAGAGCAAACATCCTAAATGTTCCCAAATCCTAAAGGGCTCTCCACAGTGATGTCGCAGTCTACTCAAATAGAGCTACCGAGCTCCGTATGAGTGGCGTTCCAAAAATTCAAGAGCACAAAAGTATGTAGAACTACATAATGTAGAGAGCAACGCAAACTAATCTCTGTCGGATCCATTGCGAAGACTGTGTAGATCCTTTTAACCGAAAAGAGCAACCAGCACTGGTCAACAATTTAATACTTCTACCATCCTGGAAGTTCTATTTTGTTCTATGATTGGTCAACCTCATCCTCTGTTGGAGTGGTTATCTGAAGTTGATAGGTGTAAAAAATAAACAATACCTTGGGAGGGATGACCATTGGAACGAGTCATATGGCAAAAGACAGAAACAACCCAGTATAGCTTCAGCACTCTGTCCTTACAGTGTTGGGACCAACCACCTGCTGAATGGTAACCAAAACACATTTTTGTACCAGATTATTGGTATCGGTGCCATTACCAGAATCGGGAAGTAATCATGTTCACGCACTGACCTTCTGTTTGCGTTTGAAGCCTTTCTGTGCTTTACAGATAGTTAGTAACGTTCAAAATCTATCATCAGCACAGGCAACTGGTCGTTGTCATCATCAAACGAAACATCACACAAAGCAACTACTGTGAGGTCAGACACGAAAACAAGCAACACAATGTAAACAGAACCACAGAGCACCCACTACAGTACACATACCCACTACAGTACACCTACCCACACCCACTACAGTACACCTACCCACACTCAGAGACAATGAGAGAGAGAACAGTCTGGTACATTCAATCACACTCAGAGACATTGAGAGAGAACAGTCTGGTACATTCAATCACACTCAGAGACAATGAGAGAGAGAACAGTCTGGTACATTCAATCACACTCAGATACAATGAGAGAGAGAACAGTCTGGTACATTCAATCACACTCAGAGACAATGAGAGAGAGAACAGTCTGGTACATTCAATCACACTCAGAGACATTAAGAGAGAGAACAGTCTGGTACATTCAATCACACTCAGAGACAATGAGAGAGAGAACAGTCTGGTACATTCAATCACACTCAGAGACAATGAGAGAGAGAACAGTCTGGTACATTCAATCACACTCAGAGACAATGAGAGAGAGAACAGTCTGGTACATTCAATCACACTCAGAGACAATGAGAGAGAGAACAGTCTGGTACATTCAATCACACTCAGAGACAATGAGAGAGAGAACAGTCTGGTACATTCAATCACACTCAGAGACATTGAGAGAGAGAACAGTCTGGTACATTCAATCACACTCAGAGACATTAAGAGAGAGAACAGTCTGGTACATTCAATCACACTCAGAGACAATGAGAGAGAGAACAGTCTGGTACATTCCATCACACTCAGATACAATGAGAGAGAGAACAGTCTGGTACATTCAATCACACTCAGAGACAATGAGAGAGAGAACAGTCTGGCGGAATGTTGTCATGGCAAAGGCAGGAGACTTAAGGAGGGTCCAGGGGGATGGGGGGTGAGAGATATGGAGCAGGCTGGCTGACTAGACGGTCCGATATCAGGGCTATCGGGGTGCGGTGAGCTGAACCAAAAGAGGGTGGAGAGAAGGGTAGGGGGAGGCACTCAGGGGGCCCCACCTAGACCCATAGGGTTGCCATCAGGGCCTTAGGACTTGAAGAAGGGCCACGCACTAGGATCTTGGGATCTGAGGACTACTGTATTTGTTAGGGCCTTTTGATTCCAATTGGGCCCTTAGAACAATTTCAGGCTCCAAATGCTTATTTTATGGGCCTTCTGATTGTCCTTGGATCCTTGGGGGTGTCTCTTGAAGGGCAGCTAGTATGGCTCTTAGATTGGAATTGGCCATACTGCTGGTATGATCTGACTTGGGTGTGGGTCAAGGCTGGTGAAAGAGGATGCAGGCACAGGAGGACAGAACTATGGATGAGGTGGACCATAGACAAATGGCCAGTGAAGCCAGCAAGGCCCGGCCCAAACTCGCCAGGCTGAAGATGATATCATGAACCATCAGCATCGTTGTATGGCACTCCGAGCTGATGACCATGTTTCAGATATAGAGATGTTTAGATAAACGGATGTTTAGATATAGAGATGTTTAGATAAATTGATGATACTCATGGTACGTTTTTGGAGAAGGGGGGGGGGGGTTTGGCGGACGGGGGTGGGGTTTGTATGCAAATGCAAAACAATATTTACATGCACACTTCTAAATGGTCGTATGGAAATATTCACCATATTTTGTACTGTCTTGTATTCACGTCTTACTGCTATAGCCTGGTAATCTGGCTGTCCTGTCAGCAGACTAACGGTTTGCAGGATGGCCCTCTGCCTTGGAAAAAACAGTGGAAGAAAGACTTGGCAAAGGTTTCAGGAGGAGCATAGGGGGAGTGACAGGGTGGACAACACAACCTGTTGGGCTAGCTGCAGTAGGAGACAGTACATAAAGAGAAATGTGGTCCCGTAGTATTCCTTTCTGAAGACAGGTGAAAGTCCATGCAGCCAACTGACAGACAATAGAAAAGATCAATGTAACAAAATATTTTTTAATTTTTTAAAACGATGTAGCCTTTTTGGAAAATAATTACCCCAGGTCTATTTTGATTTAATTATATCTTGATGTGGAGTCACTGAGACCAATCTATTTGACACATCGTGAATAGAAAACACAAAGCAAGTAAAGACCACACAATGACTGAGCATCCTTTACATTTTCATACCACAGTCTCAATACCACTCTCCACTCAAATTCAGACCTTATACCAATAAGCAAGTAGGCACTACTTCCACACTTTCACTACAGACATGACCTACCTATCGTACCCCCATTTGGGAATGTAATTCGAACAGAAATATCTTCATTAACAGTTTAATTTCTCAGGGTGTAAAAAACTAAAGCAGGAAGAAGCTGAGCGAGTTGGAGGACTTGCCTTCTTCTTCTGTGGTGGGTTGCTGGTGTGGTGGGGTGGCGTGCCGCCATCCGGGTAGCTGCCGCCAAAGTGCGGCTCGCCGTAGGGCGACAGCGAGTCAGACCCCGCCTCCGCCAGGATCCCCTGGCCACTCACGGTGCTGTAGAAGGACTCGGCCGGGGAATAGCTGCCCTCTGATTGGCTGATGCGCCTGTCAGTGGGGGCAGCAGGGGCGAGGTTTCCCAGGTTGGCGTTGAGTGGGGAGCAGGTGTAGATGAGGTTGAACTCCGTCCTGAAGCTCTGCTCTCTGGCCTGCAGGGCCGACTCGGAGGGGGTACCCGGTGTCAAGGGGGTGAGCGGCCCCTGTGTGTCGGGAGGAGGCCCCGTTGCCAAGAGGAGAGTGAAGTCATCCGACATGGCAGGCACGGGGCTCTCCAGGCCCGAGGACAGGGAGAGGTCTGGAAACTGCAGGGCGCAGCACTGGGCGTCAAAGTCGGGCCGCAGGCACGGCTATAGGTGGAGCAGAGGAGAACAGTTACAAGATGAACACTGACACAAAACTGCCCTCACCGGCCCGTGTTCCCTGTCCCGGGAGACTAAAGTGAAAGTCATCTAGCCCTGGCTTCAGTGCTCTGCCAGCTGCTCTGGGTCTGTGGGGTACCTACCTCTGGAGAGATGGACTCCGGCCTGTGCACAGGAGAGGCCTCTGGAGATGATATGTTCTGGATGGGTAGGAAAGAGGGAGAGAGACACATTAAATACCACTACAAACAGATAGGTAGCACAGTGAAAACAACCATGTATATGCACTGTAGTTCAAAGCTGAATTTTCCTGTTCGGGTGGCCCATCGTTTTGTAGGTGTGTGTGTGTATTTCAGTATGTCATATTTGTGTCTGTGTGTTCTAGGGGCGTTCTCCGTATCCCCAGTACCTCAAACTGCAGCGGCGTGTTGCAGCGGCTGGTGGGCAGCGAGGGCAGCGGTGAATAGCCGTTGGACAGCCGGTGCTCCTCGTCGCCGTAACGACCCAGCAGCGCGGGGGCAGCGTAGGAGGCGGGGCTGAGTAAGGGGTGGTCTGAGGGCAACGGGGGCGTGATGGGTGATAGGGGCCGCAGTAGCAGACTGTGTTCTTCTGAGCCGGGAAGTGGTGGAGCCGCCTCCGCCTCTGGGCCGTAAATGGACCGCCGCTTCTTGGGGGGTGCCGCCAGTTCTTTTTAGCGGCGAGCGGAAAGAAAGCAACAGCCTCAGATTATCTGCGGTGACAGGTGCCAGCGTATGCCGATTTTTATTTATTTATTTTATTTAACCAGGTAGGCAAGTTGAGAACAAATTCTCATTTACAACTGAGACCTGGCCAAGATAAAGCAAAGCAGTTTGACACAAACTACAACACACAGTTACACATGGAGTAAAACAAACATACAGTCAATAATAAAGTAGAAAAATAAGTCCATATACAGCAAATGAGGTGAGATAAGGGAGGAAAAGGCAAAAAACAGGCCATGGTGGCGAAATAAATACAATATAGCAAGTAAAACACTGGAATGGTAGATTTGCAGTGGAAGAATGTGCAAAGTAGAGATATAAATAATGGGGTGCAAAGGAGCAAAATAAATACATAAATACAGTAGGGAAGAGGTAGTTGTTTGGGCTAAATTATAGATGGGCTATGTACAGGTGCAGTGATCTGTGAGCTGCTCTGACAGCTGGTGCTTAAAGCTAGTGAGGGTGATAAGTGTTTCCAGTTTCAGAGATTTTTGTAGTTCGATCCAGTCATTGGCAGCAGAGAACTGGAAGGAGAGTAGGCCAAAGGAAGAATTGGTTTTGGGGGTGACCAGAGAGATATACCTGCTGGAGAACGTGCTACAGGTGGGTGCAGCTATGGTGACCAGCGAGCTAAGGGGGGACTTTACCTAGCAGGGTCTTGTAGATGACCTGGAGCCAGTGGGTTTGGCGACGAATATGAAGCGAGGGCCAGCCACCGGGAGCATACAGGTCGCAGCGGTGGGTAGTATATGGGGCTTTGGTGACAATACGGATGGCACCATGATAGACTGCATCCAATTTATTGAGTAGGGTATTGTAGGCTATTTTGTAAATGACATCGCCGAAGTCGAGGATCGGTAGGATGGTCAGTTTTACAAGGGTATGTGCCAAACATGAGTGAAGGATGCTCTGTTGCGAAATAGGAAGCCAATTCTAGATTTAACTTTGGATTGGAGATGTTTGATGTGAGTCTGGAAGGAGAGTTTACAGTCTAACCAGACAGACACAGAATATGTGGACAACTGGAAATACCTAAGTCAGAACCTTCCAGAGTAGTGATGCTGGACGGGCGAGCAGGCGCGGGCAGCAATCGGTTGAAGAGCATACATTTAGTTTTACTTGTATTTAAGAGCAATTGGAGGCCACGGAAGGAGAGTTCTTTGGCATTGAAGCTCGTCTGGAGGTTAGTTAACACAGTGTCCAAAGAAGGGCCAGAGGTATAGAGAATGGTGTCGTCTGCGTAGAGGTGGATCAGAGACTCACCAGCAGCAAGAGCGACATCATTGATGTATACAGAGAAGAGAGTCGGTCCGAGAATTGAACCCTGCGGCACCCCCATAGAGACTGCCAGAGGTCCGGACAACAGGCCCTCCTATTTGACACACTGAACTCTTATCAGAGAAGTAGTCAGTGAACCAGGCGAGGCAGTCATTTGAGAAACCAAGGCTATTGAGTCTGTCGATGAGGATGTGGTGATTGACAGAGTCGAAAGCCTTGGCCAGATCAATGAATACGGCTGCACAGTATTGTTTCTTATCGATGGCGGTTAAGATATCGTTTAGGACCTTGAGCGTGGCTGAGGTGCACCCATGACCAGCTCGGAAACCAGATTGCATAGCGGCGAAGGTATGGCGGGATTCGAAATGGTCGGTAATCTGTTTGTTGACTTGGCTTTCGAAGACCTTAGAAAGGCAGGGTAGGTTAGATATAGGACCGTTGCAGTTTGGGTCAAGACTGTTCCCCCCCCTTTGAAGAGGGGGATGACCACAGCTGCTTTCCAATCTTTGGGAATCTCAAACGACACGAAAAAGAGGTTGAACAGACGATGATTAAAAGGATCTTCATTTGGTGTTAAGTTAATTTAAAATTAAATGATGTGCATGGTTGACTAATTAGGGCAAAGAAGGTAAAACAATTGGTTATTCATCTATTTTGAATCAACATTTATTTTGAGATCAATTTGAAATAACCTCCAACTGCAAGAACACTACACCAGACGTGGCTTCAAAACTATTAAAAATCCTTTAAAATATTGTATCTGTGCTTAATTGAGTTTGGATGTTGCAGTGGAACCAATAGAAAAGTTCCAAAAGTGCAAACCCAGCCTAAAACGAATTCTCAACGTATTTGAAATCAGATCTGTACTAGATTACAAACACTACTAGACTTGTTAGTAGACAGTGAACAGACTAAAAAGCGGTGGATACCTGCTTTAAAAGGGTTGGGGGTGGAGCTGCTGCTGTTACTTTGGTGAGAAGAGGTGGACTCGGTGCCGTCCTCCAGGCCTCCCGAGCACGGCCCACTCTCGCACTGGGCCTGTTGGATCCATCTCTGAACACAGATACAAATAGATATCAGCCTGAGACAATATACTGAAACGCTTTCACATTTATGAAGGGAAGTGAACAAGTGCACACTTTTAGGGGAAAGGAGACCAACAGCCTCTCGAGCACCTGCTGCACATTACACTACATTTTCTCCATCTAATTTATTCTCCATTGAAACCATAACTGACTTTATGACAACTCCCACAACGCTGTTTCTCTCCAACGGTACCTTCTTGAAGGAGCCGTAGGCTGCGTCCACGCTGACGGGCCGGCGCCGTCGCTCGGGGTTGAAGGGCGAGCCAAAGCGCACGTAGTGCTTGGGCGCTGTGCAGATGAGTGGCGAGGCAGTCAGGCCCGGCAGCATGTTGAGGGTGGTGGCCAGCACCGTGGGGTCGGTGGTGATGCGCAGCTGCCGCTCCACAGTGGGCACCTCCTGCTGGGCTGCCTTGTCCAGCACCTTGTCATTCAGCCACTCTGTCACCAGATACTGGAGGGTGGGGGGAGACTTTTTAGGGACAAATTGTCAAGTTTGTGTGTGGTACTTTTATTGTGTTGATATTAGCCTATAATTCTGTAATTCAGCAAGGAAAAAGAGGTTCTTAACCTCAAAAGAGTTCTCCGGTTTAATAAAGAGTCAATTAATAATAATGATTAAATCCCCAAAAAGGTGGTTGGAAGCCAGGCCCATCCCTCTCACCTTCTTGGTCTTGGGCAGGTTGCCCTTGTTCAGAGCACTCAGGCCGTCTCCGTCTAAGACCTGCCCAACTCCCAGTGCCCCGTCCACCAGGCCCAGCTCTGAACCAGGGGCCCCCAGGGGGCTCTCCTGCATCTCAGCTGCCATCCCCTGCTCCAGGGCCGCCTGTTGCTGGGCCAGGGCCTGCCGCTGGCGCCGGGCGCGCTGTGACGAGCTGGAGCGGTAGCGCGAGATACGGCTCTTAGGCCGGGGCTTGGAGGTGCGGGCCGGGGGAGGCTTGGGGGGAGCAAGGGGGGCCGGGAGGGGAGCGGCGGACGTCTGAGTCTTGTCTGCATCGGCTGCTGAGGATGGTTCCTGGAGACCGAGAGGGAGATTCTGTTTAGGGATAAATTAAATGGGAAAATTGGACACCAAGTTCAAAAAGAGAATGTGGCGCTAAGGGGGAGGGAAGTCCGACTCACAGTCGTGCAAGTTGCACGACGGGTGCTTATCCCCACCCCTGCTTGGTGGGGTGTGGGGTTACTCCCTGTGGGGTTCCCTCTGCTCCACTCCTCGCAATCCAGGCCCTCCTGTTTGGGCTCATCTATGCCCCCTGTGGTAGACGTCCTCTTCTACAGAGAGAGAGAGGGTGGATTACGAACTGAAGACTAATACTATGATTCCATATTATGACAGTGGGTTGGTCAGTGTGACAGGAAATGATGTCAAAGCTGTGATGTCGGCAGCATATACCTGTCTAGTGGAGATGAGGACTCCGTTCTGGTCCAGCTCGCCCTCCTCTCCTTCCTCCTGCTTGAGGAGGCCCTCCTGTAACACACATACACATTGTGAATGATAAATGTGGGACATTTTCACTGCACAGTGGATACACCCCCATGTGTCTTAGTAGGACAGCACCACATTCCATTACAAACTGACACACCTCAACATTAACTGCCTGTATACACACACCTTTGCACTAAGATTCACACACAGCTCAACATCGCTGTTGCCCAGGCTGCCGTTGCCCTGCAGCGTCTCCCGGACCTCACCACTCTCCTCAGGCGGCTGGTTACTGTCGTCCGACATCCCACCCAGTCCTGGGCCGCCGCCTGACCCTTCTATCTCTCTCCGCCGGGCCTTCCGCCGCCGCGTCTCTGCCCCCGTGTGCCCTGTGAGCTGGGAGGGTGGGGGCAGCGAACCCGTGCCGGGGCAGCCTAGGGTCTCGCGCGGGTTCAGGTTATGCTTCTGCACAGGGCAGTTCTGCTGGTTGTTCTTGTGGCAGGCACAGTCCACCTTATAGTTACTGCAATAATGATAAAAACATAGGATTTTGATCACACTTTGCTGGACACTTTGGAGTCAAGAGACAGACGAGAGAAACAGTCTGTTGTGTGATTTGTGACAACTGCTGATGTAAAAAGGCCTTTATAGATATAATTGACACTGACCAGCTATTGAAGTCATAGTCAAAGCCGATGGTGACCTCTGCGTCTCTGGGGATCTGCGTGACAGCGTAGACACAGAGGTGGATCATGCCCTCGGCGATCATATGCCGAACCTGGAGAGGAGACAGAGGAGTGTCTTCTATCTAGGAGATATAATCATAACTGTATCCATTTCCCTCTAGAAGGGTGCGTCTCAATAGTCCTGAGTGGCCTTGCTCTCCTAATCTCCTTTCCTTCATCTACACTGATGTCAGAGATCTGGATAGGTGAGGCCTACATCTGCATTGCTTACTGTTTGAGGTTTTAGGCTGGGATTCTATACAGCACTTTGTAACTTGGCTGATGTAAAAGTGCTTTATAAATACATTTGATTGATTGACTGACCTAAATTCACCTGAGATGAGTGAATTGAACTAACGATTGGAGATGAGGAAAGGAAGAGACGATTGAGATGAACCCAATGCCTTTCTTGAAGAAAACAAACAAACAAAACCAAGATGGCTGACCTCTGCGTTGGGCGTGCAGGACCTCCGGATGAAGCGTGCATCATTCCCAAATGTCCGTGCGTCCACGCACATCTCCACCTCGTTGAATTTGGAGTAGAACAGCACAAAGGGGTAGAGCCTAAAAAAAAAAAGTGAAAACAATATCAAAATGTGCATTTTTGCATAATATTTTACAGTGTTGATGTTTATCCTGAATACAGCATACATTTCCTCCATAAAACATTTTTAAAGCACTGGTGTTTACAGCGTATTAATATTTTGCTTTATTTCAGAAAATGCATACTTTTTGAAGAAGTGTCCGTTGACCTCAAACTGCTGTTTCAGCATGACCTTGCCCCGGTACTCGATGATCAGGGTGTCTGGCTCTAGATCCCTTGCCGCCCGTAGGACCTTCCTGTGGTTCTGCACACGAGTCACTCGCCCCAGCTGTAACTGCATCTGAGAACCCAGCACCGTATTGTTGCACGCCAGCTCTGTACGGTTAATTGTGTCCATGGCGTCCGCCGAGGCGTTGACCTGGGCCGGTGAGGTAGTCTCACTCGCCACGCCCTCGGCGGTAACGGCACGGTGCAGCTGGAGCAGCATCTGGACATCGGCGCTGTACTGGTTGGCTGTAGCCTCCTCATACTGGTCCGTCCACTGGCGGATGCGGCTCTCCCAGCCCTCCGCTGTAGTCTCGTCCACCGCGCTGGCCTCCGTCGTGGAGTTCTGGGGGAGGGTAGGAGGAGAGTGTTTACTTCAGAGCAGTGTCGTTAAAAATAAATATACTTTTCTTTTTTAAAATTCACCTTCATTCCAAGACCTTTTTCAAAAATTACCATTTCAGGTCTACAACGTGTTTGTTTCTACTTGCTTTGGAGCCATACCATGTCAAAATGTTTAGAGACCCATGTGTTATCATGGGTGGGTGTCTGGGTAATGCACTGTTCTAGATCACCTGCACCGTGCCATAATAAGGTGATTGGTGTCTGTGTTATGCTAAATGGAACATAGGTCACTCAATAGATTCCTGGTGCAACACAAAGTGGCACTGATGACAACATTTAATCTTCCCCTCCCACATACAGTGCCTTGCAAAAGTATTCATCCCCCTTGGCGTTTTTCCTATTTTGTTGCATTACAACCTGTAATTTAAATGGGTTTTTATTTGGATTTCATGTAATTGGGACACACAAAAGTCCAAATTGGTGAAGTGAAATGAAAATAACTTAAAAAAAAATACTATGGAAAAGTAGTGCGTGCATATGTATTCACCCCCTTCGCTATAAAGCCCCTAAATAAGATCTGGTGCAACCAATTACCTTCAGAAGTCACAGAATTAGTCCACCTGTGTTCAATCGAAGTGTCACATGATCTCAGAATATAAACTCAGCAAAACAAGAAATGTCCCTTTTTCAGGACCCTGTCTTCACAGATCTTCATTGTCAAGGGCTTAAACACTGTTTCTCATGCTTGGTCAATGAACCATAAACAATTAATGAACATGCACCTGTGGAACAGTCGTTAATTGACTTCCGTCTGTAAGCTGTTAGTGTCTTAAGGTCGCAGGTATGAAAACTTAGGACACTAACCTGCTGACCGGACACGTCGCGTGCGTCGCAAAATAAATGTAGAAATCTATGTTATTCAATTATTGCACCCACACTGCTCGTGCACGCCAACGAGCGTCTGCGTTGCCACGGGCTAAAATGGAACTCCTATTTCTGACGCAGATCGCGCTGAAAGTCCTGCCTCTCCCATCTCCTCATTGGTTTATAGAAGCATACCCACGTGCCATCTTCATTGGTTATACCCACGTGGATGATTGAAAGTCAAACTGTTTTGCCGGTAGTCGTGGTAATACTATGAAAGTTTAGATGCCGATCACAGTAGAAGTTCAATGATGAAAATGCCTGGAAGGAGGAGAGATGACTAGACACGATTCGGTTGGCCGTTTTATGTGTGGATTAATTGTCGGAGTAGAGGATCTTGTGCATTTCAGGTAAAATAACAACCTAAATGTTTATATCCCAGGACAAATTAGCTAGCAAGTGCAAGCTAACTAGCTAAATTGACATGCATGTTTAATGCTTTTCGACCTGTCCCCAAATTAATGTCATTGGTTAAGAGTTTGTTTTGATATTTTAACCTGCGTGTCGTGATCACGTTTGGTGTGGGGAGACAAAATAAATGTACAGTGCCTTGCGAATGTATTCGGCCCCCTTGAACTTTGCGACCTTTTGCCACATTTCAGGCTTCAAACAAAGATATAAAACTGTATTTTTTTGTGAAGAATCAACAAGTGGGACGACATTTATTGTATATTTCAAACTTTTTTAACAAATCAAAAACTTAAAAATTGGGCATGCAAAATTATTCAGCCCCTTTACTTTCAGTGCAGCAAACTCTCTCCAGAAGTTCAGTGAGGATCTCTGAATGATCCAATGTTGACCTAAATGACTAATGATGATAAATACAATCCACCTGTGTGTAATCAAGTCTCCGTATCAATGCACCTGCACTGTGATAGTCTCAGAGGTCCGTTAAAAGCGCAGAGAGCATCATGAAGAACAAGGAACACACCAGGCAGGTCCGAGATACTGTTGTGAATAAGTTTTAAAGCCGGATTTGGATACAAAAAGATTTCCCAAGCTTTAAACATCCCAAGGAGCACTGTGCAAGTGATAATATTGAAATGGAAGGAGTATCAGACCACTGCAAATCTACCAAGACCTGGCCGTCCCTCTAAACTTTCAGCTCATACAAGGAGAAGACTGATCAGAGATGCAGCCAAGAGGCCCATGATCACTCTGGATGAACTGCAGAGATCTACAGCTGAGGTGGGAGACTCTGTCCATAGGACAACAATCAGTCGTATATTGCACAAATCTGGCCTTTATGGAAGAGTGGCAAAAAGAAAGCCATTTCTTAAAGATTTCCATAAAAAGTGTAATTTCAAGTTTGCCACAAGCCACCTGGGAGACACACCAAACATGTGGAAGAAGGTGCTCTGGTCAGATGAAACCAAAATTGAACTTTTTGGCAACAATGCAAAACGTTATGTTTGGCGTAAAAGCAACACCCTGAACACACCATCCCCACTGTCAAACATGGAGGTGGCAGCATCATGGTTTGGGCCTGCTTTTCTTCAGCAGGGACAGGGAAGATGGTTAAAATTGATGGGAAGATGGATGGAGCCAAATACAGGACCATTCTGGAAGAACCTGATGGAGTCTGCAAAAGACCTGAGACTGGGACGGAGATTTGTCTTCCAACAAGACAATGATCCAAAACATAAAGCAAAATCTACAATGGAATGCTTCAAAAATAAACATATCCAGGTGTTAGAATGGCCAAGTCAAAGTCCAGACCTGAATCCAATCGAGAATCTGTGGAAAGAACTGAAAACTGCTGTTCACAAATGCTCTCCATCCAACCTCACTGAGCTCGAGCTGTTTTGCAAGGAGGAATGGGAAAAAATGTCAGTCTCTCGATGTGCAAAACTGATAGACATACCCCAAGCGACTTACAGCTGTAATCGCAGCAAAAGGTGGCGCTGCAAAGTATTAACTTAAGGGGGCTGAATAATTTTGCACGCCCAATTTTTCAGTTTTTGATATGTTAAAAAAGTTTGAAATATCCAATAAATGTCGTTCCACTTCATGATTGTGTCCCACTTGTTGTTGATTCTTCACAAAAATATACAGTTTTATATCTTTATGTTTGAAGCCTGAAATGTGGCAAAAGGTCGCAAAGTTCAAGGGGGCCGAATACTTTCACAAGGCACTGTATGCGCGATGGTGCACGATAGCACTTTCGCGCAGCCAGTTTGGGTTCCGTGTAAAGAGGCCTTTCTACTGACTCTGGAAAAACACCAAAAGAAAGATGCCCAGGGTCCCTGCTCATCTGCGTGAACGTGCCCAAGGCATTCTGCAAGGAGGCATGAGGACTGCAGATGTGGCCAGGGCAATAAATTGCAATGTTCCTTACTGTGAGACGCCTAAGACAGCGCTACAGGGAGACAGGATGGACAGCTGATCGTCCTCGCAGCGACAGACCACGTGTAATAACACCTGCACAGGATCGATACATCTGAACATCACACCTGCGGTACAGGTACAGGATGGCAACAACTGCCCGAGTTACACCAGGAACGAACAGTCCCTCCATCAGTGCTCAAACCGTCCGCAATAGGCTGAGAGAGGCTGGACTAAGGGCTTGTAGGCCTGTTGTAAGGCAGGTCCTCACCAGACATCACCGGCAACAACGTCGCCTATGGGCACAATCCCACTGTCGCTGGACCAGACAGGACTGGCAAAAAGTGCTCTTCACTGACGAGTTGCGGTTTTGTCTCACATGGGGTGATGGTCGGATTTGCGTTTATCGTTGAAGGAATGCCTGTTACACCGAGGCCTGTACTCTGGAGCGGGATCGATTTGCAGGTGGAAGGTCCGTCATGGTCTGGGGCGGTGTGTCACAGCATCATCGGACTGAGCTTGTTGTCATTGCAGGCAATCTTAACGCTGTGCGTTACAGGGAAGACATCCTCCTCCCTCATGTGGTACCCTTCCTGCAGGCTCATCTTGACATTACCCTCCAACATGACAATGCCAAATCAAATCAAATTTTATTTGTCACATACACATGGTTAGCAGATGTTAATGCGAGTGTAGCGAAATGCTTGGGCTTCTAGTTCCGACAATGCAGTAATAACCAACGAGTAATCTAGCTAACAATTCCAAAACGACTACCTTATACACACAAGTGTAAAGGGATAAAGAATATGTACATAAAGATATATGAATGAGTGATGGTACAGAGCGGCATAGGTGAGATGCAGTAGATGGTATCGAGTACAGTATATACATATGAGATGAGTATGTAAACAAAGTGGCATAGGTCAAAGTGGCTAGTGATACATGTATTACATAAAGATGCAGTAGATGATATAGAGTACAGTATATACGTATACATATGAGATAAATAATGTAGGGTATGTAAACATTATATTTAGTAGCATCGTTTAAAGTGGCTAGTGATATATTTTACATCAATTCCCATTATTAAAGTGGCTGGAGTTGAGTCAGTGTGTTGGCAGCAGCCACTCAATGTTAGTGGTGGCTGTATAACAGTCTGATGGCCTTGAGATAGCTGTTTTTCAGTCTCTCGGTCCCAGCTTTGATGCACCTGTACTGACCTCGCCTTCTGGATGATAGCGGGGTGAACAGGCAGTGGCTCGGGTGGTTGTTGTCCTTGATGATCTTTATGGCCTTCCTGTGACATCGGGTGGTGTAGGTGTCCTGGAGGGCAGGTAGTTTGCCCCCGGTGATGCATTGTGCAGACCTCACTACCCTCTGGAGAGCCTTACGGTTGTGGGCGGAGCAGTTGTCGTACCAGGCGGTGATACAGCCCGACAGGATGCTCTCGATTGTGCATCTGTAGAAGTTTGTGAGTGCTTTTGGTGATAAGCCGAATTTCTTCAGCCTCCTGAGGTTGAAGAGGCGCGGCTGCACCTTCGTCACGATGCTGTCTGTGTGGGTGGACCAATTCAGTTTGTCTGATGTGTACGCCGAGGAACTTAAAAAACTTACTACCCTCTCCACTACTGTTCCATCGATGTGGATAGGGGGGTGTTCCCTCTGCTGTTTCCTGAAGTCCACAATCATCTCCTTAGTTTTTGTTGACGTTGAGTGTTAGGTTATTTTCCTGACACCACACTCCGAGGGCCCTCACCTCCTCCCTGTAGGCCGTCTCGTCGTTGTTGATAATCAAGCCTACCACTGTTGTGTCGTCCAAAAACTTGATGATTGAGTTGGAGGCGTGCGTGGCCACGCAGTCGTGGGTGAACAGGGAGTACAGGAGAGGGCTCAGAACGCTCCCTTGTGGGGCCCCAGTGTTGAGGATCAGCGGGGTGGAGATGTTGTTGCCTACCCTCACCACCTGGGGACGGCCCGTCAGGAAGTCCAGTACCCAGTTGCACAGGGCGGGGTCGAGACCCAGGGTCTCGAGCTTGATGACGAGTTTGGAAGGTACTATGGTGTTAAATGCCGAGCTGTAGTCGATGAACAGCATTCTCACATAGGTATTCCTCTTGTCCAGATGGGTTAGGGCAGTGTGCAGTGTGGTTGAGATTGCATCGTCTGTGGACCTATTTGGGCGGTAAGCAAATTGGAGTGGTCTAGGGTGTCAGGTAGGGTGGAGGTGATATGGGCCTTGACTAGTCTCTCAAAGCACTTCATGATGACGGAGGTGAGTGCTACGGGGCGGTAGTCGTTTAGCTCAGTTACCTTAGCTTTCTTGGGAACAGGAACAATGGTGGCCCTCTGTTCCTGTTCCCAAGAAAGCTAAGGTAACTTAGCTAAATGACTAAAGTGGTAGGCATGTTGTGTAAATCAAATTATACAAATCCCCCCCAAATATATTTTAATTCCAGGTTAAAAGGCAACAAAATAGGTGGGGTGAAAAAATGGCAAGTGGGGTGAATACTTTCACAAGGCTGTGAAGTTCAAATGTGTCGTGGTATACATTGGTATATAACTAAACAGAAGAGCCTCAGGAGTGAACGAATCTTACCTTCATCCTCATGGACTTTCTAGAACCCTCTCTGAAGGCCTGTAAAGGCAGACACTTGTTTACTCAACGTTTTGGCCACATTTCAGAGTCCACTTACAACTTTAAAACAAAGTTTCAGACAGTCTGTATTCAACGTTTAGACATTTCGGAGTTTAATCTAAAATAATGTACCAAAAATAAGTATTTCTGCCACTAGAAAAAGACTGAAAGTCCTCCCTTGGCCTCTAGAGGTCGAAAATAGGCATACTCAGCTGGGGTGTGCCAAGTAGTTATTTTCCTGATATGATTTTTACTCAGTTATCTTAAAAAATTAATAAAAAAAACTTCATTTTGACAACATCTGTTTTGGGCATATTAAAACACAGTTTTTTCCAGTCACTAGTATCATCTGATCTGATCAAACTATCAATTACATATACGAGTACAATCAGATCAACCTTCTAAGCAAGTTAAACAGGAAACTTTGCGATCTTTGTCCTCTTACTAGCTGCGAGTTATGCATTTGCACACTCAGACCCTTTTCAAACTTTGCTCGTGTGGCATTTTGTCAACACTTGCCGCTGCTACCACTACTTTTGGCGCAAGGGGCAGCTGGCACCTTCCACTAGCACTACATTTGGCCCATGTGGGTCTGGCACCTTCCACTAGCACTACATTTGGCCCACGTGGCGGCTGACACCTTCCACTAGCACTACATTTAGCCCACGTGGCGGCTGACACCTTCCACTAGCACTACATTTAGCCCACGTGGCGGCTGACACCTTCCACTAGCACTACATTTAGCCCACGTGGCGGCTGACACCTTCCACTAGCACTACATTTGGCCCACGTGGCGGCTGACACCTTCCACTAGCACTACATTTAGCCCACGTGGCGGCTGACACCTTCCACTAGCACTACATTTGGCCCACGTGGCGGCTGACACCTTCCACTAGCACTACATTTAGCACGTCACTTTTGCCTGGCATGCCTCGCATTTAGCACACAGGTAGGACTCTTTGCGGTGTTAATTGGGCCCTCGCTTCCTAGTACCAACCTTGATCTTCTTGCCCTTGGGCACTCCGCGGGCCTTCTCCGTGCTCTTCTTCCTCTTCTTGGACTTGTTCCGCTTGACGCGGTTGACAGTGAGCGTGATGCTGGTGGGCGTGTGCTGTGTGGCCGTGTAGGACACTGTGGCGGGCGACACCTCCTCGTCGCCGCTCTCCGTGGCACTGCTCTCGCCCACTAGAAACAAGAAGAGAGACTTGAGCATGCACAGGTACCTAGGCCCGTCAAGTGAACACTTCGGTTTCTTGGACTAATATTAAGCCTAGTCCAGTACTAAAAAGCTACTTCAATAGAGATTCTCCTTTGATCTTCTTAGTCCAGGCCTATGCTCAATCTGTGTCCAGGAAAACTGGCCCATGGCATTTACATGAGGTTGAGGCCAAGTGGAAAATTATATGTACAGTTGAAGTTTACATACACCATAGCGAAATACATTTAAACTCCATTTCACAATTCCTGACATTAAATCCTGGTAAAAATTCCATCTTAGGTCAGTTAGGATCACCAATTTATTTTAAGAATGTGAAATGTCAGAATAATAGTAGAGCGAATGATTGATTTATTGCAACTTTTATTTCTTTCATCACATTCCCAGTGGGTCAGAAGTTTGCATACACTCAATTAGTATTTGGTAGCATTGCCTTTAAATTGTTTAAATTGGGTCAAACGTTTCAGGTAGCCTTCCACAATAAGTTGGGTGAGTTTTGGCCTATTCCTCCTGACAGAGCTGGTCTAACGGAGTCAGGTTTGTAAGGCCTCCTTGCTCACACACGCTTTTTCAGTTCTGCCCACAAATGTTCTATAGGATTGAGGTCAGGGCTATGTGATGGCCACTCCAACACCTTGACTAATGTCTTGAGATGTTGCTTCAATATATCCACATAATTTCCCTGCCTCATGATGGCATCTATTTTGTGAAGTGCACCAGTCCCTCCTGCAGCAAAGCACCCCCACAACATGATGTTGACACCCCCGTGCTTCACGTTGAGATTGTGTTCTTCGGTATGCAAGCCTCCCCCTTTTCCTCCAAATATAACAATGGTCATTACGGCCAAACACGTTATATTTTCTTTCATCAGACCAAAGGACATTCCTCCAAAAAGTACGATCTTTGTCCTCATGTGCAGTTGCAAAGCGTAATCTGTCTTTTTTATGGCGGTTGTGGAGCAGTGGCTTCTTCCTTGATGAGCGGCCTTTCAGGTTATGTCGATAGAAAACTTGTTTTACTGTGGATATAGAAAAGTTTGTTCCCGTTTCCTCCAGCATCTTCACGAGGTCCTTTGCTGCTGTTCTGGGATTGATTTGCACTTTTCACACCAAAGCACAATCATCTCTAGGAAACAGAACGAATCTCCTTCTTGAGCGGTATGACGGCTAAGTGGTTTCATGGTGTTTATACTTGTTCATCTGTACAAACAATATTACGCGTGGTACCTTCAGGCGTTTGTAAATTGCTCCCACGGATGAACCAGACTTGTGGAGGTCTACATTTTTGTTTCTGAGGTCTTGGCTGATTTCTTTTGATTTTCCCATGATGTCAAGCAAAGAGGCACTGAGTATGAAGGTAGGCCTTGAAATACATCCACAGGTACACCTCCAATTGACTCAAATGATGTTAATTAGCCTATCAGAAGCTTCTAAAGCCATTAAATCAGTTTCTGGAATTTTACAAGCTGTTTAAAGGGACAGTCAACTAACAGGCTGACTACACCACCCGCGTTGCGTGTGCGAGCATTGTAAAAGAAGTATGTTTTTCAATTATTGCACCCACACTGCTCGTGCGCGCCAACGAGCGTCTGCTTTAACAAGGGCTAAAATAGAAATCAGTTCTATTTCTGATGCAGATCACACTGAAAGCCCTGCCTCTCCCATCTCCTCATTGGTTGATAGAAGCAGGTACCCACGTGCCATCTCCTCATTGGTTATACCCACGTGGTATAGACGAACAAAGTCAGTGGTGGTAATGCACCTAATTTATGAAAGTTGTCAATCGCAATATTACATCTACATTTAAGTCATTTAGCAGACGCTCTTATCCAGAGCGACTTACAAATTGCAATATAAAGTCAAGAGAAGAAAAGGCCTGGAAGGAAGAAAGATGACTAGAAACGATTCAGTTGACCGTTTTATGCTTGGATTAATTGGTGGAGTAGAGGACCTTGTGCATTTCAGGTAAAATAACTTAATTTTATTTTTTTAATTTTACCTTTATTTAACCAGGCAAGTGAGTTAAGAACAAATTCTTATTTTCAATGACGGCCTGGGAACAGTGGGTTAACTGCCTGTTCAGGGGCAGAATGACAGATTTGTACCTTGTCAGCTCGGGGGTATGAACTCGCAACCTTCCGGTTACTAGTCCAACGCTCTAACCACTAGGCTACCCTGCCGCCCCAGGACAAATTAGCAAGCAAGCAAACTAGCTAAATTGCCATAAATGTTTAATGCTTTTCGACCTGTCCCCAAATTAATATAATTTGTTCAAAGTTTGTTTTGATATTTTAACCTGCGTGTTGTGATCGCGTTTGGTGTGGGGGGACAAAATAAATGTATGCACGATGGCGCACGCCGGTTTGGGTTCCGTATTAGCATATGTAAACTTCTCATCCACTGGAATTGTGATACAGAGAATTATAAGTGAAATAATCTGTCTGTAAATTTTTTGGGGTAAAATTACTTGTGTCATGTACAAAGTAGATGTCCTAACAGACTTGCCAAAATTATAGTTTGTGAACAAGAAATTTGTGGAGTGGTTGAAAAACAAGTTTTAATATGTAAACTTCCGACTTAAAATGTACGTACTGCCAAAGCATTAATGTTGTGGTTGTATGCGTGTTCCATACTTGGAAGACGGACATTAAGATGCATGTTATGCAGTCTGTGTCAAGTACCCTTCACAATACCTGATACATTTTCTGGTTTCCTGCGTTGGCCATACAGTCCTTTCCTTCTGTCCAGCCCCCTGAAATCACAGAACAATATTACAACCAGGAAATTGCAGATCTGCTATATCAATATATGACTTATACTATGTCTGTGTGTTCATGTAAGAGAAATAGAAGAGGCGACGCACACAAATATAACTAACGTATAAAATAATCCAGCACTTCTACACATCAACAGAGTGTATTCAGGAACACGTTATCTCACCTGCAGCTCTCGCACTTGATGAGGAAGCCATCCTGCGTCAGGCTGCAGTGGCACCAGCTGGCCACAGCCCCGTCTTCCTCCGACGAGCTTTCGCTGTCGGCAGAGTTCTCCTCCTGGCCGCCATTGGTGGCGTTGTCATGGTAGCGGGAGGAGGGGTTGAGCTCCATGCGGGGAATGATGGTTTGGGAGAGCGGGGAGGCGGGCGGGGTGGGGGGAGGGGGTGCGCCATAGTTGTGATCCTGACAACACACAACGGAAGACTGTTGCATCTTCAAACAACAGGTGTTCAGGCACAAAAAAAGGAGGAAGAGGAAACGGAAAATGGAAGACGAATGAAAATGAGGACAAACCAAATGGTACATGACAATACAACCTGTTAGCTGAAAACGCAAGGCGGCGCTGTGTGAACGTGTCAAGCAGCATTACAGAGTTCCAACATTGCGCTGACTTGAATTGGTTTGTTTTGTCTAGGATATGTGAGACTGCCGTGTAGTAAGGGATAATCCTTCTCCTCTGACCTAAGATTCCACATGCAGCCGTACTGGCTTTACCTGCTCTCACACTGACTAATTAATTTAGTTTTCTGCAAAAAGTAATCTTACAAAAAGGTACTTGACCGAAATATTGATAACTAAGTATATAACAAAGACTGGCTTATAATTAGAGTGAAGGTTGATATTTAAGTATAGAACAGAGACTATAATTAGAGTGAAGATTGATATTTAAGTATAGAACAGGGACTATAATTAGAGTGAAGGTTGATATTTAAGTATAGAACAGAGACTAATAGTGATAGAGGAGGAGAGCCGTGTACTCACAGTATATGGCAGTCCTCGATACCCATGACTGTGTGCACTCCCACAGTTGTGGTTGGGGTAGTTTTTCTCGTTCACTGCAGGACTTGCTTCCACTGACTCAGGGCTGAGAGCGAGAGTTAGAGTTAGAGTTAGAGTGAGAGTGAGAGTGAGAGTAGGAGAAAAGTAGAAGTTAAAGATAGAAAGAGAACCAGATAATGGGACAAGTTAGAAGAAACATTTTTATCTAGAAAGACTAAATGTTTAGTCTAACTATGGTGAAAGCCATTTCTTCAACCACTTATACAGCAGCTAAGCTTGTAAACAACCAGCGGGTGAAAACTCCCAGGCCTGTTCTGTACACTAGATGGCACCACAGCCCAAAACATCCCCCAAGAGCCAAGGAAAGCCTGGGAGAATGATGACCATTCAGGAAATGGAATGTCGGACGCCATGATTCCTGGCGTGTTATGCACCTCCCCCGTTGCCCTTTAGCAGAGGTCTCGGTGGGAGAGGAGAACAACCTTGTCTTTCATCTAACAACTACAGTCCTGGTGCAGGAAGCGCTGCCGAATTATCATCTCAAATGTCATAACGCTCCATCTCAAACAAGAAAATATTACATCCCAGCAGGAGATTTTTTTTGTAAATGTCTTGTCTGCTTTCTGTTTATGATTGTTTCCATGTGAAGTGAAATCCCCCCGAGTCAGGTTGGGGGGAGAAGGAGGAGAAGACATTTATGGAGAGGGGGAAGGAGGCCTGATCCAGCTACATTCCATACTCTCACCTACAGCAGTGCTGGGCTCAGTTCCATTTCATCTGTCTCAGCTACAGCAGTGCTGGGCTCAGTTCCATTTCATCTGTCTCAGCTACAGCAGTGCTGGGCTCAGGTCCATTTCATCTGTCTTAGCTACAGCAGTGCTGGGTTCAGGTCCATTTCATCTGTCTCACCTACAGCAGTGCTGGGCTCAGGTCCATTTCATCTGTCTCAGCTACAGCAGTGCTGGGCTCAGGTCCATTTCATCTGTCTTAGCTACAGCAGTGCTGGGTTCAGGTCCGTTTCATCTGTCCCACCTACAGTGTTGCAACAGCGCTGGGTTCAGGGTCCATTTCCATGTGGTTTCTGGGGACATTTCTTTACAGTGTTCTGCAGAACAGTGGACTGTTGGGCTCCTATTTCAATACTTGTCTGATTTAGCCTTGGCATCATCACTATTAAGTTACAGTATGTGATGTATGTAGTGGTTGAGTGCATCAGTGCAAGGTTTTTCCACCTTGTTTATTTTTTACAATGCAAGAGAAAGGCTTTCACCATAGTTGACAAGTCTATTTCTAGAAGGTGAAGGATGCGTGCATTCTCACCCCCACACCTCCTCCACACGCACGCACCCCCGCCCTCCACCCCGCCCGCGCTGTACTCACTCTGATCCAGCAGCCATATCTGAGTAGGACGTTTCTGGTGTGGTGACTCCCAGCGCGATTACTATGCTCATGACGTCCTGCACAGCGATGAGGAGGGGAACGAGGGGAGGGATGAGGAGGGGGGAGGGGAGGGGGGGGGGCGGGAGAGGGATCACGGGGTCCGAACTGCAGCGACAGACCACTCTAGGGGTGGGGTGCCGCAAAGCCGCAGCCGACGGCTCACGGACATGGGGAGACCTGAGAGAAAGAGGGAGGTAAATAGTGAGACAATTACCTACACACAGACATAGGGTTGGCACAATTACCTACACACAGACATAGGGTTGGCACAATTACCTACACACAGACATAGGGTTGGCACAATTACCTACACACAGACATAGGGTTGGCACAATTACCGTATAACAGATGGTTATGGATAAAGGCCGTCATGAATATAAACTAAACGTAAACGTAAAAGAAAGACATGTTTTATTCTAATAAATGTGTGGAGTGAACAGGTGACTGAAGATGGGACGCCCAGCATTTATAGGCATTTGTGCAGTTGAGTCCGTTTCTGCTCTAACATGGACTAGACTCTCCAACTTAACGAAACCGTTGCTCCTTGCTGAAACAAGCGAGGTGTTTAAGCAAATAAGTTTTCAGTTGTCGAGGCTGGGTTTCTGTACAGCACTTTGAGATATCAGCTGATGTACGAAGGGCTATATAAATAAATTAGATTTGATTGAGGCAACGCCCCCCTCCCTGCAGCAGCAGCACATGCAGTCAGGAGCCGAGTAGAGTGTCTTTTAGTCAAAAAATTCTATGACAGTCACAGCCCTAAAACACAGACACCAAAAACACAGACACCAGACCCACACACAAAAGTAACAAGTGAACAGTCAGCAAAAACTGTTCTGAGGGAGTTTGTTAAAGATCCAGCAGGATCCAGGCAAAACCTCCATGGTCAAAACACCATTATAGATACAAGCTGGCAATGAAGCAAAAAGCTGCATCCTCCACTGGACCATTTGGATTCTCAATGAACTATCGTGAGACATCCCAACTCAGAGGTCATACTAAATCCTTGCGAGTCCTCGACAAAACAAGCCTAAAAAGGACTACAGAGGTAGAAGCAGCATTACTCTGCCTCAACTAAACAAAGAACCCTCTCAACAAAAATAAAAACAACGCTGGCAAACTGCTGGTCATGTTCTGTAAGTGTGTGTGAACAATGAACGTGACTTTCAGGACCATGAGTTGGCACCTATAGGCCTTCATCTTAGGCAAGTTGGATAAGAATAGTAACAGCAATGACACAGTCAAAAGTAACATCTGATACTTCAACAGCTTCATTACAAAAGAGTGTTAAAAACTCAAATTAGATGAGGAACCAGTGTTCATTACAAGAAGCTCTCTTTGGCATGTGTTCCCGTACACACTCGCATGCAGCACAGGCACAATCACACACACACACACACACACACGGGAAATGTCAGAGCCACCTATAATACTTCACATAGAACAAACAGTATGCTGAGTCATGCAGGCTGCTCCACCTAGATTGGCTTTGTTACAACAGCAATGACTGCCAGGAGTGGAGTCGGTCTGCATGGCACACTATTCCCTATATAGTGCACTACTGTTGACCAGGGCTTGATGGGTTACTGACCGTAAGCTGTGGATAAGAGGGTTTGCTAAATGACCAACATGTCAAAGTGACGCCCAGGCCAGTGGTGCTATATATATCCCGTGGTGCTATATATATCCCGTGGTGGTATATATATCCCGTGGTGGTATATATATCGTGGTGGTATATATATCCCGTGGTGGTATATATATCCCGTGGTGCTATATATATCCCGTGGTGGTATATATATCCCGTGGTGCTATATATATCCCGTGGTGCTATATATATCCCGTGGTGCTATATATATCCCGTGGTGGTATAGAGGTTCCGGTTCCGGTTGGAGCGAGTGGTCGCATCTGCACGTCGCTCCAACGGGTAGTATAACTTTTTCATTATATTTCATTATATCACAACGGTTTGATTTGTCTTATCCTAGCAATTTCTTCTCAGCTAGCTACATAGCCGTCTTTGTATCAAAGATAATTGCGTAATTATCGTATTTCGCCGTCCTAACGTAGTCTTCACTAGCCAGCTAGCTAACGTCCACTGATTAGCTGCACTGGGAAAACTATTACACTCAACTGAACGACTTGATTAGTTTAGTGTTAGCTAGCTACATAGCTGTCTTTGCTGTCTTCGTATCATCGTATCCAAGATAATTGTGTTGTTTAGGTTTAGAGTGTGTAGTCTTAGAGTGATTATCTTAATTTACCGAGGTTAGCTAGCCAGCTATTTGTCGTCCTTAACGTAGGTGACTCTGCTAGCTAGCCAACAGCTAGCCAACGCTAGCCAACGTCTTCTGTATAGAACTCAACTACCCGGTCGCATTCACAGGTTGTATCACATTTTCACTTCATTTCATTACAGTACAACGGTTTGATTTGTTTGATCGTAGCTAGCTACTTAGCTAGCTACATAGCCGTCTTTGTATCAAAGATAATTGTGTAGTCTAGAGCGATTTTCTAGGTTCGCTAGCCATCTATTGTCGTTCTTTTAACGCAACGTAACGTAAACAACACTGCTAGCTAGCCTGCTAGCCCCCGAATAGCAACACTGCAGAAACTATTACACTCAACGGAACGACTTGATTAGTGTAGTGTCAACAACGCACCCACTGCCAGCTGGCCTACTTCAGCAGTACTGTATCATTTTAATCATTTTAGTCAATAAGATTCTTGCTACGTAGCTTAACTTTCTGAACATTCGAGACGTGTAGTCCACTTGTCATTCCAATCTCCTTTGCATTAGCGTAGCCTCTTCTGTAGCCTGTCAACTATGTGTCTGTTTATCCCTGTTCTCTCCTCTCTGCACAGACCATACAAGCGCTCCTCACCGCGTGGCCGCGGCCACCCTACTCTGGTGGTCCCAGCGCGCACGACCCACGTGGAGTTCCAGGTCTCCGGTAGCCTCTGGAACTGCCAATCTGCGGTCAACAAGGCAGAGTTCATCCCAGCCTATGCCTCCCTCCAGTCCCTCGACTTCTTGGCACTGACGGAAACATGGATCACCACAGACAACACTGCTACTCCTACTGCTCTCTCTTCGTCCGCCCACGTGTTCTCGCACACCCCGAGAGCGTCTGGTCAGCGGGGTGGTGGCACCGGGATCCTCATCTCTCCCAAGTGGTCATTCTCTCTTTCTCCCCTTACCCATCTGTCTATCGCCTCCTTTGAATTCCATGCTGTCACAGTTACTAGCCCTTTCAAGCTTAACATCCTTATCATTTATCGCCCTCCAGGTTCCCTCGGAGAGTTCATCAATGAGCTTGATGCCTTGATAAGCTCCTTTCCTGAGGACGGCTCACCTCTCACAGTTCTGGGCGACTTTAACCTCCCCACGTCTACCTTTGACTCTTTCCTCTCTGCCTCCTTCTTTCCACTCCTCTCCTCTTTTGACCTCACCCTCTCACCTTCCCCCCTACTCACAAGGCAGGCAATACGCTCGACCTCATCTTTACTAGATGCTGTTCTTCCACTAACCTCATTGCAACTCCCCTCCAAGTCTCCGACCACTGCCTTGTATCCTTTTCCCTCTCGCTCTCATCCAACACCTCCCACACTGCCCCTACTCGGATGGTATCGCGCCGTCCCAACCTTCGCTCTCTCTCCCCCGCTACTCTCTCCTCTTCCATCCTATCATCTCTTCCCTCCGCTCAAACCTTCTCCCACCTATCTCCTGATTCTGCCTCCTCAACCCTCCTCTCCTCCCTCTCTGCATCCCTTGACTCTCTATGTCCCCTATCCTCCAGGCCGGCTCGGTCCTCCCCTCCCGCTCCGTGGCTCGATGACTCATTGCGAGCTCACAGAACAGGGCTCCGGGCAGCCGAGCGGAAATGGAGGAAAACTCGCCTCCCTGCGGACCTGGCATCCTTTCACTCCCTCCTCTCTACATTTTCCTCCTCTGTCTCTGCTGCTAAAGCCACTTTCTACCACGCTAAATTCCAAGCATCTGCCTCTAACCCTAGGAAGCTCTTTGCCACCTTCTCCTCCCTCCTGAATCCTCCGCCCCCTCCCCCCTCCTCCCTCTCTGCAGATGACTTCGTCAACCATTTTGAAAAGAAGGTCGACGACATCCGATCCTCGTTTGCTAAGTCAAACGACACCGCTGGTTCTGCTCACACTGCCCTACCCTGTGCTCTGACCTCTTTCTCCCCTCTCTCTCCAGATGAAATCTCGCGTCTTGTGACGGCCGGCCGCCCAACAACCTGCCCGCTTGACCCTATCCCCTCCTCTCTTCTCCAGACCATTTCCCGAGACCTTCTCCCTTACCTCACCTCGCTCATCAACTCATCCCTGACCGTTGGCTACGTCCCTTCCGTCTTCAAGAGAGCGAGAGTTGCACCCCTTCTGAAAAAACCTACACTCGATCCCTCCGATGTCAACAATTACAGACCAGTATCCCTTCTTTCTTTTCTCTCCAAAACTCTTGAACGTGCCGTCCTTGGCCAGCTCTCCCGCTATCTCTCTCTGAATGACCTTCTTGATCCAAATCAGTCAGGTTTCAAGACTAGTCATTCAACTGAGACTGCTCTCCTCTGTATCACGGAGGCGCTCCGCACTGCTAAAGCTAACTCTCTCTCCTCTGCTCTCATCCTTCTAGATCTATCGGCTGCCTTCGATACTGTGAACCATCAGATCCTCCTCTCCACCCTCTCCGAGTTGGGCATCTCCGGCGCGGCCCACGCTTGATTGCGTCCTACCTGACAGGTCGCTCCTACCAGGTGGCGTGGCGAGAATCTGTCTCCTCACCACGCGCTCTCACCACTGGTGTCCCCCAGGGCTCTGTTCTTGGCCCTCTCCTATTCTCGCTATACACCAAGTCACTTGGCTCTGTCATAACCTCACATGGTCTCTCTTATCATTGCTATGCAGACGACACACAATTAATCTTCTCCTTTCCCCTTCTGATGACCAGGTGGCGAATCGCATCTCTGCATGTCTGGCAGACATATCAGTGTGGATGACGGATCACCACCTCAAGCTGAACCTCGGCAAGACGGAGCTGCTCTTCCTCCCGGGGAAGGACTGCCCGTTCCATGATCTCGCCATCACGGTCGACAACTCCATTGTGTCCTCCTCCCAGAGCGCCAAGAACCTTGGCGTGATCCTGGACAACACCCTGTCGTTCTCAACTAACATCAAGGCGGTGGCCCGTTCCTGTAGGTTCATGCTCTACAACATCCGCAGAGTACGACCCTGCCTCACACAGGAAGCGGCGCAGGTCCTAATCCAGGCACTTGTCATCTCCCGTCTGGATTACTGCAACTCGCTGTTGGCTGGGCTCCCTGCCTGTGCCATTAAACCCTTCAACTCATCCAGAACGCCGCAGCCCGTCTGGTGTTCAACCTTCCCAAGTTCTCTCACGTCACCCCGCTCCTCCGTTCTCTCCACTGGCTTCCAGTTGAAGCTCGCATCCGCTACAAGACCATGGTCCTTGCCTACGGAGCTGTGAGGGGAACGGCACCTCAGTACCTCCAGGCTCTGATCAGGCCCTACACCCAAACAAGGGCACTGCGTTCATCCACCTCTGGCCTGCTCGCCTCCCTACCACTGAGGAAGTACAGCTCCCGCTCAGCCCAGTCAAAACTGTTCGCTGCCCTGGCCCCCCAATGGTGGAACAAACTCCCTCACGACGCCAGGACAGCGGAGTCAATCACCACCTTCCGGAGACACCTGAAACCCCACCTCTTTAAGGAATACCTAGGATAGGTTAAGTAATCCCTCTCACCCCACCCCCTAAGTTTTAGATGCACTATTGTTAAGTGACTGTCCCACTGGATGTCATAAGGTGAATGCACCAATTTGTAAGTCGCTCTGGATAAGAGCGTCTGCTAAATGACTTAAATGTAAATGTAAATGTAATATATCCCGTGGTGGTATATATATCCCGTGGTGGTATATATATCCCGTGGTGCTATATATATCCCGTGGTGCTATATATATCCCGTGGTGCTATATATATCCCGTGGTGCTATATATATCCCGTGGTGCTATATATATCCCGTGGTGCTATATATATCCCGTGGTGCTATATATATCCCGTGGTGCTATATATATCCCGTGGTGCTATATATATCCCGTGGTGCTATATATATCCCGTGGTGGTATATATATCCCGTGGTGGTATATATATCCCGTGGTGCTATATATATAGTGGTGCTATATATATAGTGGTGCTATATAAATAGTGGTGCTATATATCCTGTGGTGCTATATATCCCATGGTGCTATATTTCTAGTGGTGCTATATTTCTAGTGGTGCTACATATCCCGTGGTGCTATATATATAGTGGTGCTATACATCCCGTGGTGCTATATATACCGTGGTGCTATATATCCTGTGGTGCTATATATCCCGTGGTGCTATATATCCAGTGATGCTACAGTGCCTTGCGAAAGTATTCGGCCCCCTTGAACTTTGCGACCTTTTGCCACATTTCAGGCTTCAAACATAAAGATAGAAAACTGTATTTTTTGTGAAGAATCAACAACAAGTGGGACACAACCATGAAGTGGAACGACATTTATTGGATATTTTAAAAAAATGCAACAAATCAAAAACTGAAAAATTTGTTGCGTGCAAAATTATTCAGCCCCCTTAAGTTAATACTTTGTAGTGCCACCTTTTGCTGCGATTACAGCTGTAAGTCGCTTGGGGTATGTCTATCAGTTTTGCACATCGAGAGACTGACATTTTTTCCCATTCCTCCTTGCAAAACAGCTCGAGCTCAGTGAGGTTGGATGGAGAGCATTTGTGAACAGCAGTTTTCAGTTCTTTCCACAGATTCTCGATTGGATTCAGGTCTGGACTTTGACTTGGCCATTCTAACACCTGGATATGTTTATTTTTGAAGCATTCCATTGTAGATTTTGCTTTATGTTTTGGATCATTGTCTTGTTGGAAGACAAATCTCCGTCCCAGTCTCAGGTCTTTTGCAGACTCCATCAGGTTCTTCCAGAATGGTCCTGTATTTGGCTCCATCCATCTTCCCATCAATTTTAACCATCTTGCCTGTCCCTGCTGAAGAAAAGCAGGCCCAAACCATGATGCTGCCACCACCATGTTTGACAGTGGGGATGGTGTGTTCAGGGTGTTGCTTTTACGCCAAACATAACGTTTTGCATTGTTGCCAAAAAGTTCAATTTTGGTTTCATCTGACCAGAGCACTTTCTTCCACATGTTTGGTGTGTCTCCCAGGTGGCTTGTGGCAAACTTGAAATTACACTTTTTATGGAAATCTTTAAGAAATGGCTTTCTTTTTGCCACTCTTCCATAAAGGCCAGATTTGTGCAATATACGACTGATTGTTGTCCTATGGACAGAGTCTCCCACCTCAGCTGTAGATCTCTGCAGTTCATCCAGAGTGATCATGGGCCTCTTGGCTGCATCTCTGATCAGTCTTCTCCTTGTATGAGCTGAAAGTTTAGAGGGACGGCCAGGTCTTGGTAGATTTGCAGTGGTCTGATACTCCTTCCATTTCAACATTATCGCTTGCACAGTGCTCCTTGGGATGTTTAAAGCTTGGGAAATCTTTTTGTATCCAAATCCGGCTTTAAAACTTATTCACAACAGTATCTCGGACCTGCCTGGTGTGTTCCTTGTTCTTCATGATGCTCTCTGCGCTTTTAACGGACCTCTGAGACTATCACAGTGCAGGTGCATTGATACAGAGACTTGATTACACACAGGTGGATTGTATTTATCATCATTAGTCATTTAGGTCAACATTGGATCATTCAGAGATCCTCACTGAACTTCTGGAGAGAGTTTGCTGCACTGAAAGTAAAGGGGCTGAATAATTTTGCACGCCCAATTTTGAAGTTTTTGATTTGTTAAAAAAGCTTGAAATATACAATAAATGTCGTCCCACTTGTTGTTGATTCTTCACAAAAAATACAGTTTTATATCTTTATGTTTGAAGCCTGAAATGTGGCAAAAGGTCGCAAAGTTCAAGGGGGCACTGTAATATCCAGTGACGCTATATATCCAGTGACGCTATATATCCAGTGACGCTATATATCCAGTGACGCTATATATCCAGTGACGCTATATATCCAGTGACGCTATATATCCAGTGACGCTATATATCCAGTGACGCTATATATCCAGTGACGCTATATATCCAGTGTGGAGAAAAACAACAGACAGATCCCCCAATCACCACCCCTACAGTGGGAGCTCTAACTGGGCCTCTTGCCTCCTCACCGCGTGCAGTACCAAGGAGAACCAGCTGGGGCAGTGTTTGCCCAGACACATCACAAGGGTGAGTCATCCAGCCGGCTGTCATATGATCCATATACCACGACAACAACTCTGGAACACTGAGCAACACTCCTCTGACTCTCTCGCGGCTCTGTCTCATCCGCCCAGCCACCTCGCAGGCAGGCAGCAGACTAAGGCTGCAGAAAGAAGAACCAGCCCTGTGAGCGTGTGAACCCAGCAGCAGGGAGCGGGAGAGAATCTGGCATAGAGCAAGTTCATCTTAAAATCACTGACTCTCACAGTCATGAAATTACGTGAACGTACTCAAATGTACACGAGGGCGCGCGCAGGTACATACACTGTCGCACACACGAGGAAGTGGTTTTAACACGTAACACTGGCGATAATGCAGCTAATATTGGTTTGCACAATGAAGACGACACTACACGCAGACCTTATGACACATCCTTGTATAAAGCGCATTGTTCTACTGGGGTGAGTCCAGTAATTGGTAGCCTGGTCAAAGTACTGAGATGCATGGCATTTCTGAACTGGTCCCTTAGCTACGCTAACTTGCATGCATGCATTCCCAGTGGCTAGTTACCAGCATCTAGGCAACAACAATGGATTACCTAATAGCCTAGCTCCCTCCTAACGTCAAGGTCAGTTAACTCTGGGTAGTTTCTAGCCGAACAGTGACGACTGCGGAGAAATATGCACTCTTTCTCAAAGTGGTTGTTGCCCAGAAAACATCAATCCAAATACAATAGTGGAAAGGTGTGGCCCTAGATGTGTGCGTTGCTCTGCTACAAACAGATTCAAACCTTGTGTTTGGTTTGATAAGAACAATATACAAAGTGTTCACGGTACAGAACATTACAATTTTACACTTCTGAGTTGAAATCCCCTTTAAATCTGAGGGACTTTGTTACTTTTCAATAAAAGGATTTATCTTGTGCAAATACAGTAGGCTGCAGTAAGAAACACCGACCCATGTTTTGCTTGGATGGGGATTGTCTTTCTAGTATGTACAATTGTACTTTAGGGAAAAGTTATGTCATGTCATACAAAGAGTAACTGACTTTAAGAAGAAAAAGGAAATCCCATAGCATATGGCCAGAGTGCCATAGAGAAAATAAGAGCTTATTAGAAACAACTTGACTGTTAGTCGTGAGAAAGCTGTACAAGAGATACATTTTTGGGACAGAAATAACTGGTTCCCTGCGAGGCCTCAAAGGGAGTTCACCTTTGGGCCTCGTTCCAAAACAACAATGAACCGAGAGGTATATTCCAGAAGGGCCTCTCTTACCTCTCCCCCCTTCCTCCCTCCCTTGTTTGCTCCCCCCAGCCTTGAATAGCAGCCTCAAATTACCAGCGGGCTCAAAGTCTTTTCACTTCACTAGAACAGAGGCCATTTTGGAGAAGTCTGTGAGGGTGATAAAATGAACAGCACAGAGGAATCCTTTACCTCCCTCCATCCCGCTTCCTCTCTTCCCTGCCTGTCCTTCACTCCCCTCCCTCTTTCACTCTCCAGACACAGTTGAGCTCTGCTAGAAGTGCTTGTACCATCTGGTAATAAATGATTTTGATTCCTTTTAATATTTAAATTATTTAGGTGCTCACGTGTCCCTGGTGGGATATAGTGTATGTAAGCAGTCACAAGAAGGTAGAGGAAACAGGATGTTTACAGACAAACACACACACCAACAGCTGAACACATAGAAACATTCTAGCAGGCAGAGTAAGCCATGCACCGCTTGACCAAAACATAGACAGACACCCCGCCGCCGCCATAACAAACCGAAGTGATGCAGCCGTGCCGCTCACCCTGCACACAGCCACCCATATTTCAGGAAATAGGCTGACAGGTCCGTGTGTGCTCTCATTCAATAGGCCCTAGACATAATGAACATGTTTTTTTTTACAATTGGAAATCCCCTCAGCACTGCTTTAGGAGTCTAGGTTAAGGAGAAGAGGAATTGACTGAGTGAAAACTCCTTGGGCAATGTGTTCTTCGATTTGTAAATAGTGCCACTCCCTGCCCTTGTGCTGTTGCCATTGAGGAGCATTGGTGCTGGGTTTCGAGTTCTTGCCCAATTGACAGTCTACTTGAACGTCATTATCTGCACATATCACCCCAGTGTAAATTTCTAAATTGTAATTACTTCTCCACTATTGGCCTATTTATTGCCTTACTTCATTTGCACACACTGTATGCAGATTTTCTATTGTGTTATTGACTGTACTTTTGTTTATTCTATGTGTAACTATTGTTTTTGTCGCACTGCTTTGCTTTATCTTGGCCAGGTCGCAGTTGTAAATGAGAACTTGTTCTCAACTAGTCTACCTGGTTAAATAAAGGTGAGATAAAAAATAAATCTCCATCACCCAAAAATCACACTAACAACAGCTGTGTGTATTCTTCAATGTCGCATTCATATTACTGATTCAAAAAAAAAAAACTTTCAACCTTGGTGATGTGGCTGAGGCATAAGCATTTAGTTAGCAAATGTATTTTTACACCAGAACCTTTTAATAGAAGCAGAAGACAATAGCCTGGCACAACGCAAGCCACTTCACGCACACACACAGAATGTTTGAGAAAGACTTGAAATGACAAGGTGGATCATCTGGCGTTTCAATGCTTCGAAACTTCAGTGCTTCAATAATGGGCATAGCCTAGCAATGCATGTTTTACTGGGGGGGGGGGGTATTTTTAACATGGGAAAATCTGATTCTTGGAGTCATTGTTTTAGCACTATCCACTTAGTTTTTAAACTATGGCGCACGACATGGTTTAAATGTCCCAACAAATCGGGAACAATCTATTTTTTTTATTTTTTTCAAACTGCCATTGTCTTGAAGCCAACATTGAGATCATGTATATTCTGCTGATAACCATACATTTACATTACATTTAAGTCATTTAGCAGACGCTCTTATCCAGAGCGACTTACAAATAGTAATACAACAACAACAAATAGTAAAGACAGCAAGGTACAATACGGCAAACTTAGCAAAATGAGGAATTTGTGGCAAATGCATGGGGCATCTTCATGCACCTCTGCTATTGACTAGAATTGAAATTGACCTCAACCCTGGAGCTTACATTTTGATGCACATGGTACTGGCTGAGTTGCATTGAAAGAACATCTGCGGTGGGTGATGTGATGTATTTTTCTTTAAACGTCACTAACAGAACATTGATCAAAAGAGGAATAGCTAGATTCTGGGAAACTAGTAGGAAATGAAGGCCTCAATAAGAAATATTTTTCTGTTTTTAGAAAAATAGAAAATAAAAGTGAGTCTTAAGGTTCTTGAAGCAAGTATGTAGTAAAGCTCCTCTCTGGAATCCCACACGATATTTGGCAGAAGTCGCTAGTCATTTATGCAACCCTTCCACATGAAAATAACGGGGGAAAGAGAAAGTGAGAGAGATAGAAAGTGCCAGAAGGAGAAAGAGAGAAAAAGTACAGTATGCATAATAACAGCTCCTCCATCTCTCTCATCCTCTTTGAATATCACAACTGTCTGCTATACGCACAACCCAATTGTTCCCCACAGCGACAGTCTCCTGGTCTCACAACACAATTACAAAGCAGAAAAACATTTCTGCATCAAGTAGGACCCCACCCAGCCTCCTGCTAAAAGCAACCCCCTGAAAGAAAACATGGGATACTGAGACGAGGTATCATGTTAATAATCCAACGAACTGAGTCCCAACACAGATTCTTTTTTGATATCGTGATATAGGCAGCGCCTCAAAGTCAAATGGCTCAACTGCGATTTCAACTCCAATTTTGGTCAGCCATTGTGTCATCAGATCAGAAGACCGTTATCATGATCTGACGGTTCTCATGCCATGCGGTCAAGCAGCGAGAAGCTCATTGCAGCCTGCCATTAACACAACAATGTCCAGCTGTCTGAATGGACCGGGACCAGAGTGGGGCTGAGGGGGACACAATGGAAAAATAAAAGGGAGCAGGCCGAGAGAAGGGCCAATGTGTCACAAAATCAATCATCTGTTTCGGAAGCAAACAAACCAAGCCACTGTCCACTGGGGCAGAAGAGGAGAGAGAAAGAGAGCTTGAGGGAAAGGGAAGAGATGCTGGTTTGGGTTCACAATAGAACTGGGACGATAAACAGAAGATTATCGACACCGACCATAACGATCACATATCGCAGGCATTTTGCTGATGTTGTTCATTATGGCCGATTGTTAAATGGGACAATTGATGGATAATAGTTTAAAGGGTAATTCAAATAAAAACTGTGGAGCACATTGTTAATACTAACATTCATGCATCAATTCAGGCAATTGAATCGTCATATGGAATTTTGTGTACACAACATCTCAGTCTGACCTATCACTTTCTATTAGTCAGATTGACACAAGAGCTGCTCATTGAGTCTGCTTTTCGACGTTGAGGTAGCAAACCATCTGTTTAGAGTAATGTTAATAGGGCCATACAAAGCAACAGTTCACTTTCATCATGGGATGGCTACTATCTTACATTTGTTGGAGCTTGTTGGCTGGGCACAGTGCTTGACTTGTGGTCACTTCACTAATGTCTGCCTTCTATTTTTGCATCAGCCTGCTTCATGGGTGTCGGGGGTGGAATTTTCACATAAAAAAAGGGAGAAATTAAAATAAATGAAAAAGGCAGTGAGTCGGAGTAACAGTCTCTTTAGTTAATACACTCCCTGTACTTCATGAAATAGTCCGCAGAAGCCTGAGCAAAAGAACGAAACAAGGGCCTGACCACTCATTGTCAGATAAGCCCGTGTTCTAGCATAACATCAAGCAGTCTCTCTCTCTCTCTCCCATGACGAACACATTTACATGACATTTCCATTTCTTCCTTTAGCTGACGCGCTTATGCAGCGAGACAGACGGTCAGCCTTCACTCCACCTCGCGCTGATGTTCATCAGAAAACGCATACGTATGGTAACGCTAGACCAGGCGCAGCATCACACAGAAAACAGCGGCCATTTTGACATGCCTTCGGGTTCCTGGGTTTAGCCTATCAAATCAATTTTTATTTGTCAAATGTGCCGAATACAACAGGTGTAGACCTTGCAGTGAAATTATTACTTACAATGCAGTTAAGAAAAATGAGTGTTAAGTAAAAAAAAAAAAAGATAAGTCAAAAATAAAAAAGCACAAATAATTAAAGAGCAGCAGTAAAATAACAGTAGTGAGGCTATACACAGGGGCTACCAATACAGAGTCGTTTGCCCACCAATTCTACTCTGTTTGGGCTCAGGAAATGCAACGATACAAATGATTTAAAACAGGCACAAAAATTACAATATACACTATTCAATAAAGCAAGCATGGATGAGTGAAAACATTTAGACCATTGCTTGGTGTTGGTGAAGAGAAAGTAAATGGAACAGCTAGTGCTGCCTAACCTCCAACTCAGCCATAACCAGTTTTGGGAAGGGAAGGAGACAAATCTGAAGCAAGGCAATAAAAAGGCACCCCTCCCCCCAACAGGAACCTCAGTTCCAGGTCACAGGAGGCGGCAGCTAGAGCAGGAACAACTTGGCAGCAGTGAGCCATTTCCCCATTTGTTTTCAGCTGCGTATTACAAAAGTGGGCAGCTGCAGTGGGTAGGTAGGTGTTGAAGTGTCTGACTCCTATTTAGTTTATTCATCTTCCTTATTTGCTCTCGGCGGTGCAACAACACCCTTTGTGTAAACACGTGTCAGAAATATGCACAAGGTTTTGCAATGTTTCAGCTGGCCAAGGCAAATCCGTCAGTACTCTGACCTTGAGCTTGTTATTGTCCCCGACACACATTTGAGGGGAAAACATTGCATATACAAAAGTAAATTTGTGGATTCGGCTATTTCAGCCACAACCGTTGCTGACAGGTGTATAAAATGTATCACACATCCATGCAATCTTCATAGAAAAACATTGGCTATAGAATGGCCTTACTGAACAGCTCCATGACTTTCAATGTGGCACCGTCGTAGGATACAATCTGTCCAACAAGTCAGTTCGTCAAATTTCTGCCCTACTAGAGCTGCACTGGTCATCTGTAAGTGCTGTTATTGTGAAGTGAAAACGTCGAGCAACAACGGCTCAGCCAGGAAGTTGGAGGCCACACGAGCTCACAGAAGGGGACAGACAGGAGATGAAGTGAGTTGCGCGTAAAAATGGCCTGCCCTTGGTTGCAACCCTCAATACAGAGTTCCAAACTGCAGCTGGAAGCAATGTCAGAACAATAACTGTTCGTCAGGAGCTTCATGAAATGGGTTTCCATGGCTGAGCTGCCGCACACGAGCCTAAGATCACCATACACAATACCAAGCATTGGCTGGAGTGGTTCAAAGCTCACCGCCATTGGACTCTGTAGCAGTGGAAACGCGTTCTCTGAATCACGCTTCACCACCTGGCAATCGGACGAATCTGGGTTTGGCGAAAGCCAGGAGAACGCTACCTGCCCAAATGCACAGTGCCAACTGTAAAAGTTTGGTAGAGAAGGATCAACGGTCTGGGGCTGTTTTTTATGGATCGGGCTAGGCCCCTAAGTTCCACGGAAGGGAAATCTAAACGCTACAGCATACAATGACATTCTAGACGATTCTGTGCTTCCAACTTGTAGCAAACGTTTGGGAAAGGCCTTTTCCTGTTTCAGCATGATAATGCCCCCGTGCACAAAGGGAGGTCCATACACAAATGTTTTGTCGGGATCGATGTGGAAGAACTTCACTGGCCTGTACAGAGCCCTGACCTCGACTAAGAGAGACAGAACAAAAAGAGTACAGAGTGCGAAGGACGGAGCATGAGAGCACAAAAGCAAAGAAAAGAGAACATTAAGTGAGGAAACAGCCAGAAAGAACGAGAGAAAGGAGGAGAATGAAGAGTTTGAGTGCAAGATGATTACGTAGCTCGATCCCCCGCCTTGTTTTCCCCCACCAGCCACCTCCTCCCCCTCCAACACAGCTCCCCCAGTGCAGTGGGTCGGGGCTGAGGAATCGGCGGGCGCCATTGGAGCAGCTTCAGAGCCCCTGGGCCAATCAGAGAGCCAGGCATCCCAGCGACTTGTTTTTAACCCCATTGTGCAAGATGAGCCAGCAACACAACACAGAGCAGCTGCCAGAGAGCAGTGGAGAGGGGGAGGAGGGAGAGCAGGGAGGAGTAAGCGAGAAAGAGAGTCACATATGCAGGCCGTTCCCCACACACACACACACACACACACACACACCCTTGCGCAACTACATATTAAAATTCAGGCAACCTTCACTGGCATGGACATGAGCAAAACAACCAACGTGCCAAAGGCAATCAATATCCAACTGGTACAGTACAACACACATCCGGTCAGTAAAAAAGGTGCAGAGACAGGAAAGGCAACTGTGGTTGAGACCCATTTACTATTAGGCGAGGAAGAGGTAATGGCTTCACTAAAAGCCATTGCAAATCACTAACAAACAAGGAAGTAGGCTAAGTACAAACCACAGAGGTCTCTCACAACCAAGCTTCTGTCTTTCAATTCTCTGAGCGGTGAATTCGATCTGTCTATATAACAACACTTTTAAAACAGGGACTGCAGAAATACACCACATTACCATGTCAAGGGTCACACTTGTCCTTCATGTAATGACACAGTGTGCCATCAACATGTATATGGTCAGCAGAGGTCTTCATTTCCCTGGCCTAAAGCAGTCTGCACGACGAAGCTGGAATCCTGTCTTCCTCTTTTGGAAACAGGCCAGTATTCTGTCTCTTTCTTACATACACAGGCTGGAAAACCTAGCTAATCTACTCGCATGGTAAGGTGTTCAACATTCCAGAAATATCAGTAACTCAGCAACTTCACCTTCCATTGATTGGTTTTATATAGACGGATTTGTTGTTTAGCGACAAAATCGAGGGGTTTGGATTAGATTGTTGAACATATAAACTATATTTAGTCTCCAACGTTTATTGGAAATTGTAAAAACATTTGCACAATGAACACTTGTCTGTCAAATACATTGTTACAGTTGTTGGTTAGCTAGCTAGCGAATTTCTGCCATATTGGCATTGACATGAAATCAGTCAAAACACCTCAAAACAAGACATGGTATCAAGAACAAGATTAAAGTAGCTGAAATTAATCACAATTCCCCACATGGCAGTTTATTGTCATTGTTGGTTGTTATCTGACCATCCAGAATTACAACAACTCCAATTTCTGCCCCATTGAAGCGTGCACATCGTTTTCATGATGTTGTCAGCTAACCAATCTATTAGTTACAACAACACATTGTTGCACAACAGTTACTGATCACTTGCAGTGCTTTTAGGGCTGTGTGTATAGCTAGCTATGCACTTTAATAGGAACACAGAATCAGGCCAGACTAACCTTGCCTGGTTTGCCAGACTCCTTGTGGCTGTCAAATGCTACACCACGCCCACAGATATTAGTTTCTTCTCCACAATGGGTCTGGATCTGAGTATCTCCCCAACCCTTGTCCAAATGTGAACACATTCGGGGCCAAACCGATGAAAGAACACACTTGGGTAAAGTGGCAGTTTAAAAACTTGTCATTGGCTTTGATACTCTGATTGGTTAGAAACAATCCAATCGCTTATGACTTTGTTTTGTACTGCGCCCCTCATCACCACAAGCAACGTCAATGATGGCAGTCTCAGAGTGAAGTATGTAGTGATCAACGGAAGGATTTAGTGTGCGTCATCAGGCTAAGACTAACCCTGCCCTTCTGCACATTCCTTTAGATCTCCAACTGTTGGAGAGGCCCACTTTTAGGGGGAATTCCACAGCCTCCAGACACACACAAAGGGAAATCCAAGCAGGTTATTCAACAGTACTGTCGAAGACAAACTTGCCAAGGCTAAACACATTAACAGTATAGGCTACTGTGTATAGCTGAAGCCATTTTCTCTTCCTGAATCACTCATTCAACCATTTTATGTTAACTCGTGTATGTTGATTGTGTTATGTTTTTACATTTATGTTGGCTAACTTTATGTAATGCGGAAAATGTGAGCCTGTTTAACAGAGGTCAACAAATAGAAAATGGGAGACTATCTGAGGCGGGTCAATGAAAGGGCCAGGTACACATTTCACAGTATTTGCAGATTGGGTTAACAAAGCGAGCCATTGTGTGTCCGTGTCCCAATTCTCCATGACTTTCTTAGGAACTGGTGTGTTTGTCTCAGTGAGCACACCGTTTGTTTTAGATAAAAAAAGAAGGGATAGTGTGGGGCTCATGTTTTCAATGGTTATGAGGCCAGAACGGCAGCGGCAAGGTTATTCAGAGAATGCGAGCCGGGACCAATCAAAACGAGTCCAGGCTGTGCCAACCCGCAGGCAGTCTTCCAGACAAACAAAAACATTCAAATCCAGCCTATTCTGTTTGATATAGGATAGGACGTGGTAGCCGAACGGTTTTATCATTCCATTTTATTTCTGGAAATATGCAAGAATGGACTAACAGTATTTTGCTGTTATATGGAACAGGAACACTTTATGTGTAGTTAGGCCTATCATGCTGTGTTGTAACAATGGGGAGGTTTCTAAGCAGAGCTAGCACGTCAACAGCAGAATGTATTACCTTGCATTTACCCACACAACTACCCAATCACCTTTTACCCACACAACTACCCAATCACCTTTTACCCACACAACTACCCAATCACCTTTTACCCACACAACTACACTGCTCTCGGTCTGGGAGCTCAACACGAATACGATTAAGCGGCTACCCCACAAGCAGTGGCCCTTTCATATTATAATAACGAATTAGTGAAACATTCCAACAGATGCCAGCCAATACACAAAAAAACATAAGATCAGTCAGCATACTATGCAGAACAACTACGTCAACAAGATCGCTTCATCCGGTTAGATCTAAAAATAAACTGGGCGGGCTTGTCCAAATCAAGTCCCTTGAAAGATTGTAAAGACTAATTAGTCTACATTGGTGGCAACTAAGTGTAGCAATTGTCCCTCGAATTCCTCATATCGGTCATTACCAGTGTATTCATTGTCCAACATAGACGGACGGTTAAACATGCCAAAACAACAGTGTAAAATCAAATTTAGCAAAGCTGAAAGCTCGATATCCGAGTCTACAGCCATTCCATTCTCTCGCTTCAATTTTCGGTCCCAAAGAAACGCGAGCTCCACTCAAAAATACCACCCATTTCTCTTATCCGCCACAGACGTTGGTGGTTGGTAAATTAGAAAAACAAGTCACTACTCTAGATATGGCTTTCTATTAATAATATAATATAATATATGCCATTTAGCAGACGCTTTTATCCAAAGCGACTTACAGTCATGTGTGCATACATTCTACGTATGGGTGGTTAGCTTTAATCCATAAAGTAAAACATGTTAAGTGGCCCAATCTTATGTAGCGTATATATATATATTTTTAAACACAAAACAAATAAACACTTCACACGCCATGAACTCAAACGCATCTAGTGTTAGACTAACAATAGTACAGTTACAGTATTGGCTAACTGAATACATAACACGAAAGGGGGATAGCCTAAATCAATGAATGCAAAGCTGTAAAAATATGCACCATGTCATAACTCGGACAGAACGAAATACTGTGAATCAAGTGTGGACACAATCAACTGGAAAATGTCCCACAAGCCTTACTAGTCTGGTCAACTAGGTAGTTATATACCTTAGGGACATTTACCTCAATTTTTTCTCCAAAGCTACTAATAAATATATAGACAGCTGCCAAGAAAAGCAACGTATCAAGCTGATGATCCCAAGCCACACGCAGCCATCTACGCTATCAGTTAGTCAAGCAGCTTGTAAGCAACCTATTTTGCCAATCTTAGTTGGCTAACTAATAAGCACCAGACCACGGGCAATAAGAATAATGTCCTCTTGAAGTGTGGTTTATTCTAATGTAGTATAAAACCAATCACTACGTGGCCAGTCACTTCAAGAGAAAATGTAATATAACTAATAATAATAAGTTAGTTAAAATAATAAAGCTAAAACAAGGCAATAATCAATTTAGTGAGAACAAGAAAGGTGATGTTATTCAGCTGTTCAGCCATCGTGGGAACCAACTAACGTTATTATTACAAGTTGAAACCGTAGGTACACTGGAAATGGTGTTAATGAATACAATGCGTTCATTGCTGAGTTAGTAAAGTCAAACTCACGAAAAATCATAAATGTATAACTAAGAATACAATGTTTCAAGTGATCATAACAGGAATGAACAGTTTATAAATCAGGTAAACGTTGGCTAGCCTAGTTAGCTAACTATCAAATAATTGCAATGGATGTGGCTAGCTAAGTTACATGGCCAAAACCAAGGACAACCACTGCATACATCAACTGCTTTGCGACATGAGACAACAGGAATATTAGCAAAAGAAGGATTAACAAAGTGAACAGTTGCATTTGATAAGTTAACAGGTTTAGTTAGCACAGAATTTGTGATGACGTTATGATAGTGAAAGACAGCAAGCAATCCAATGTGTTTCAACTAAAACGTTGAAAATACACAAGTAAATCAACCTATAATACACATTTAACATGACTAAACCACTCACCTAGTGAGACATTCCAACCCAGTACGAACTAAGTATCCTCCTGTGTTGTCTGCAGATCTTCGAGTATTCCAACATCAAATCGAACCAGGCCTCAAACTCGGCCTCGGAGTCTCCTGTTATCCTTTGCCCCCCTTGGTAGCTCCCTCTTCTGGTGTAGGAAACAAACTTCTAAATCTCCCCCACGTAAAGGTTGAACGTTTAATTCCCTGTCCTGCTTGGGCACCGTATTTCCATCGAGTGTATATGTTGAATCCAGGGTGGTTTAATCCATTTATTATGGTGCTGTATATTATTTACAATCGATATTTATAAAGGGGTATATGCAGCTCTATGTGGTAGTAGTACAGGGCTATGATTCTGTCTCGGGTCCTAACATTCGCAGTGGCGCCCATCCCCCTCTTCGCCGGCATAGATCGCGGGTCCCAGCGAAACTGTCTGACACACAACGGTGCCACGGGGTTTCACGGGCAATGATGCAGGGGCTCATTACTAGGGCGGGTTTTGCACTGATGTCCTACCTCCAATATATTATTGGTCAATGAAGTGCCTGTCAAAGGACAGCATTGCTGTACGAGCAAGCCATTGGTCAAATAGGGCGCCGAATTTAGCTGTTGTCTATGCCAAGAGGGTGTGACTTTTTTCTAGGAAGGGTTGCTGAAGCGCATTCGGATTTTGCCATGTGTAGTTGTGGCACACGAGAGTGATCGCAAGTGTCGGTAGAGTGGATTGATTCGGGAGAATTTTATACAAAAAGCGGACCCGTGTCTACAATATGGGGGAAATGCTCAAGTAATTAAATGAAAAGGCCGAGGATTTATTTGATTATTTTATAGAGGGATTATATTGCTTGAAGGTTTTTATGTATGTATTTTCAACGCAAAGGGGAAAGCCTTCGTTACATACCGAAACAGAGTAGCCAACCTTAGCTACACGGGGTCTCTAGTGCCCCATACCAGGGAATACGACAGAGGTCAGCCCCACCTAAAGTGTCATGAATGGAATATGAGGTGTCGTTCTTGTAGGATCTGGCAAGGGATTGGACAGGGAAATTGACCAGGGTTGTTCGTATTACCCCTGGTCCCTCATACTGCGCAGCCCGAATTCAAAACTGCACTCTTAAGCGGGGATAGTCAAGGACACACTTCACGAAAGTTCCATCTATTCGAATGGCTCGTCATTATCAATAAGGGAATTTTGGCGAGAAGAATAGGTTTTTCATGTATCGTATTTTATTATAATCAACCAACATTCGATAGCGGTTTCACAATAAATATACTTTTCTTTCGATTATAGAGATTTTAGGCTACATTTTGCTGTTCGCGTTTGACCTCGTTTACGAGTATATGCAAAGCATTGAAGATTCCGCTTCCATTATCCTTCATCGGTTAAATAAATAACTGCGTTTGAGGAATAATGAATAGAATTAAGATTGCATGCGATTGGCTTCTTTATTTCTTATCATGGACCTGAGAGAAAAATTTGGAATAGAAAAAGTTATAAATGCTAACGTTATGTTGCAATGGTCTAAAATGCGGAGACGACTGCAAGATAGAAAGAAAAAAGACTGCAAGATAGAACGTTCATGTTTCTAAAATGTATACCTTCATTTTACTCAGAAATTCTACTCTATACAATGCAGTTTGACATTAGGTAACAAACGTAACCACAAGCACACAAATGACATTTTAGTGAATAGAACTGATCCATTTGACATACGTAGTATATTTCTGCGCGATGTAAATTAAGATTGAACTGAATAAACCAACGATTCATTCGGTTTTGTCTACATAGATCTGTGAGTTCCCAGCTCTTTTATAGTTGCCTCTGGCCTCTTCTGGAATACTGCTCAATCGCATGGAACGTTCCAACATACATTAATTTTAAAATCTATATTTTAATTTTAGAAGGGCCTTGTTATTCATCGGTCAGGCTGAATTAAGGGAATGAAAGACCATCCCTACATTCTTGACGTACTTTTCACAGGCTGTATTTGGGTTCCCCTGCTCTGCTGATATCGATCATTATACCTTATGTCGGAAACTCCCGAAATGTCCGATTTGCTGAAGAGTCGGATCCAGAGTTTCCACTTGTGATGTACCGGAATAAATCGATTGGAAGCTCAACGTAAATATGACATTAATTTTAAAATGGAGGGCTCGAGTTTCATACAAGACAGGAACGCGGCATTACTTGTCAAGGGTAGCTCGCTTGCTACTAGGGAAAATGCACATGAATGCCCTTGTAATTACAACTAGGAAACTCGGCTTTAATCTCATGGACAACGATCTTTCCCACATGCTGGCCGCGATTTCGGATTTCTTATTGTGTTCGCTCGGAACACGTGAACGATCCAAGACATTCCTCCGATCAATCCGACATGTGAACGCGGCAGCCATTAGAGAGATGCTGTAGCGCACGTCAACCTTAAGTGTATTTCTATAGTCTGAAAAAGCTAATCAGAATAATTACACAACTAATAAAATCATTTCACTCTCGTTTCCACGTTATTTCCACCCTCTATAAACGGATAGGTTGATTGCTATAGAATGTTATTGGGAAGTTGGATTCCTGTACAGAGAAGATAACCATTGTTTCGTGGGGAGAGTTCAGAGCTTAAATGTGGCAGGGAAGAACTTGCAACATCAGTAGTTTTAATCATATTAATAAACAAATCATTGCGGTTGGGGTAGAAATGTCATTTACAAAAAAAATGAAAGTATAATAGATTCAAATTTAAAAAATTACTTCACTTGGTCAGAAGTAATTTTTTAATGGGCTCCTTGGTTTTAAAACAGGAACAAATTGTTGTGTAACACTGAAAGGTATCAAAGTGCTAACACAAAATAAAAAATGGATGCAGCCATGGTGTTTTGCATGGTCTCTTTAACGCAGAGGAGAAAATAAAATGTTTTCAGCATAACTGTTACATGCATGTCATGTCAGTTCCATTTAAATAATAAGACCATTCCATATTTAGTAAGACTTCAGAGCCATTTTCGGTCCCAAATGGCATCACATGCTCACAAACTACAATTCATTTTTGCTTAAGTAATGAACAATGAGTTGTTTTAACAGAAACATATAGGCATCTGGTTGTCCAATGCTTAAATCTGTAAGGGCAAGAATGTATACTGCTACTCCAGCTTAGATATTTATACTGATTAGGTAGAAGTCATAGCTAGACATCTTTTAGACTACATCATAGAGAAAGATAACACATTTACCCTCAAAGCAGTTTAAAATTACACAACATTTCACTTGTGTAAACCATTAATAAATCAGCTCGAGTACCTGTGCAAGCATCAAGCACAGCAGCTTATTTTAACCCATACAATGAGTTCCTCACACTTATTTTTACGCCAAACCCCCAAGTCCAGGAATTCTAACTCAGAGCAAGCAGAGTCGACCTTATCCTTTTTTGCAAGAACAGAAAATGGAGGAAAAAAACTCCAAAACAAACATTAAAAAAACTCCAACAGTGATTGTGCGAAATGTTGATGGCATGCCACCGATTATATATGGCCTGGACGGATGCACATAAAAGCAATGGACGGCCATTTGACGTCAGTATGTAGTGTTACCATTTCTAAGGGGCAGGGTCTTTGGGGGAGAATGTCGCATACATACATGTATACATATACATTAATTTACACACCGACGCAATGGTAAAGGTGTCAGTAAAGCTCTCCTTACTGATAAGCAGTAACTTTCACAGGAAGATCCTACATCTAAAAATAATTATTACATTAATATATTTTGCTGCTTGAATTACAATAACAGTATTTAACAAACACCAAAACACTAGGTTCTATCCTTGATTTTTTTTCTTCTTTCAATACACCAAAACATATTTTAAAAATTTGGAGTCAGAATTATGGGATGCCATGAACTTCCAGCTTCATAGAAATTGGATACCATTCTCTCATACAGTAATGGCCATCCCTCTTAAATAGCTTAACTGTTCAAACTGGCTTCAACATTGTCGGTGTGAGTAACCAGTCCCTTCATCTCGACATGAGCAACTCTATACACATCTCTTCTCCAGTCAGTAGCTCAGACAGGGAACAGAAAAAAAACGGCTGAATATTCATCTTGGTGGTTGGGTCATGTCTGGTTGTTTTACTCTTTTTTTCATTTTTTTTGTTACTTTGTTGCGCTTGCATGCTGAGACCCTTCTGCTGTTAGGGGGATGCTGCCCTCTGCTGGTTGCCTCTGTGGCATTGCACAGCCCTGCACCTCCACAGCTGGTTTAGTCCCTCAGAGCAGCTTCAGACTTCCAGTGACATTGTTCACCATCTCCTCCTCCCCAACGATAGCCAGGACAGTGCGTGAGCCGGCTTCCACCTGCCAAAAATCCAGAGGTCATAGAATTTAGATTAGCATCCTTGTGCGTAGGGTGGGGGTAAGAATAGGTTGCACTCGAAAAAAAAAGGTGGGTGGGAAACCAGGGAAGACTAGGCATGACTTTTATTGAAATAACTCAGTAATTTGCTATTAAAATGAGAAGTTTACACAAAATCCAGAAACTCCCAAGTGATTGCTTATATTGAAACTAGTTAAGTGGAGTTTCCCCTTGTAGTGCTGTAATTCAAACTAAGGAAGCACAACATATCGGTATCAGCCGATATTAGCTAAAAATGTAAATATCGGTCGATGTCTAGTTTAACGCTCCGATGTGCAAAACCATTATCAACGCTGACGTGCATACATATATAATGTAGGTACATGACGCAATGAAATGTTGCGCTATACATGCAACACACCATTCTTAAACGAGCCCACAATGTCTGCTGTGTGGATCGAGCAGTTATTTGAAACAGTAAAAAAGAAAAATGTCTCTGCAATACAACTTAAAGGCCAAACCCATTAAAAAGATAAGATAATGGCATTCATTGCCCTTGACAATCAACCGTTCTCTGTTGTGTGTGTGATGTCTTTCGCCGATTGGTTAAGCAACGGTACACAACCAAGTGCGCTATTTTTCAGATGTTGCCCTACCGGAGGTACACAGTAATAGCGTCACTGCTATTAGCTTCACAACATGCATACTATGGAACGCCGTGTGGGTCATTGCTTGTCAAAAAAGATACAGTAGCATAATTTGTTCGACCGCAACTTCGACCGTACCTAGCTAGCACCAATACAACCAGCCTGAGAACAATTAACAGTAGAACCTGCTGTCATTTACATTATTCTTAAAACTGATTTAGGAATCCTTGTGAGTAAGCGTTTGCTAGGTTGCCACTTGTTGCCAATTGAAATTGAACTTAATGAAAAGCAATAGCTAGCCAGCTACTTTACCCTGTTGCCCAAAACTATAAGCAGCCAGCTAGCTTCATCTGGCTAGCGAGGCTTGACCCACACCGGGTTTTGTGTTGTGAAGCTAGCCACAATAAGGATTATCCACAATAGTGGATTTTGCCATTGTCATTGACAATAATGCAAATAGTAGAATTATGCCATACTTGTATTTTGAAGGCTAACCGCAAAGTCCACTATTGTGGCTAATCCTCATTGTGGATAGCTTCACATAGACAGTTCGACCACCACTAATAAAATAAGAACGGCCTTATAAAATAGGGTTATTTTAGATGACACCTAGCTATATAGTTAGCTAGCTATTTATTAACTTCAGGACTTTTTGGTCAGTGTGTGTGTCTGTAAACTTTATTTAACTAAGCAAGTCAGTTAAGAACAAACTTTTATTTACAATGACAGCCTACCCCGGCCAAACACGGATGGCGCTGGGCCAATTATGCACTGCCCTATGGGACTCCCAATCACGGTCGGATGTGATACAGCCTGGATTCGAACCAGGGACTGTAGTGACGCCTCTTGCACTGAGATGCTGCGTCCAGGTGTGTGTTTGAACTATTTAACTGTACTAGAATGTTTAAAAATATATCGGTATTGGGTTTTTGGCAAGGAAAATATTGGATATCGACCAAAAATGTCATATTGGTGCATCACTACTTGAAACAGCTGCATAAACAGGTCACATGACTCCTGACGTTGCTGGATGCAGACCTTGCTCTGCTTGGTTGCCAGGGTTTTCATGATTCAGAAATCCGTGAAGTGTGGACCAATTAATTTTATTGAAAGCTTACGGGCCGGACCGAATAGAGCCATTTGTCAAAAGTTTTGAGTCAGGAAATGTGTACTTTACCAACTAAAACATTAGTGATTACTTGAAATAATTATAATGTAGCCGACTGCCACAGCAGCAGAGATGGGTAAAAGCACGTGTGCTCTCTGGGGTAATAGGAGCAGTTTGCTTTTGCGACCACAGGATTTTGCAGCCCTAAATCAGTCTCCCCCCAAAAAACTAATTGGAGACGCACCCCTGTTCCAGCTGGGCCAAATGGACAGTTATCTAACGAGTTAGTAGCCTAGATAAGTGATCATTCAATAAAGTACATTTTATCATAAACATTCTGAACATAAATCTCTGTTGTAATGTCGGTCATTCTTTTCTCAACCTCATTGTACAATTTACAATTTATGTACCCGTCTGATCCTGCCTTACAAAACAATACATTCTGGTTATAAAAAGACAAGCATTCTTGTAGTCTTCAACTATCAAAGGATAACTTCTGTGGTAGTGTAAAACCACCTTAACTAATCATTATGTATCAACACATTATCAGAGGCACTGCAACCTGTTTGAAAAAGTCAATGTTTGCCATGGTTGGCATATGTCAACAAATGCAAGCTACGTGCGGACATCTATCAACCGGCAGTTGACCTATTCAGTGTTTATGTACAGCTTATAAAATCTGTAATGGGGTGCCCTTCATAGAGTATTGACCATTCTTAATTGGCTGTTGCAATCTTTGTCAACAAGTTGTTTCCTTTTTTTGTGAATCTTTGTGAACGAATCCACCCCTCTCCAGTGTCATTTAACAGTTTCAATTTGCAATGGTTTTGTATCAAAGTGTGAACCGCTTACCTACCTAAATCCCAGTCGTCATTAAGGCATGTTAAACTAGGCGAACACGACCCGCCCTGCCAAATCGTTCTCTTCAAATAATGCCTTCTGAACAACAGGCAACCACAGCATTGTCAACAGTGTAGTCTATGGCATTGGCAGCCCTACTGATAGTCAAACTCAATACTAATAATGGCTGTGCGTGTCTCTGTAAGCAGGTGCTACAGAGTTACGTGGAACCGGAATGGTGGTGTGTGCACCTGTGCTGCTGTGGAACCATCATTGTGGCACATGTTCCTGTAAACAGGTGCAGCAGTGTAGCCGCGATGGAGGCGCATGTCTCACCTGGGTGCGTCCGGCATCCTGGACCAGGTATGTGGGCAGGCTAAGGCTCATGGCCAGGGCCTGCAGCTCCAAAAGGTGGGCCATGTTGGTCCCCTGCACCACCACCTTCTTCGCCCTGCACACCACACAAACACACATGTAGATATCCTTCTATGCATACTGTAGAACAGCCAGATGGTGGCATTGCCATTACCAGACATCATTATGGTGTTTTAAAAGCATCTGGCTGTCTTAATCTGCAATATGACGTCTCAAATAATGCCCTAATGAGGAAGTGGTCCGGTCCTTACCCGCCATGGTCCCACTTCCAGGCCATCTCCCTCCAGCTGTTCTTCTCCTGCAGGGCCTGGTAGAGCCCCACAGCTGCATGGCCCACCTGCGCAGCCAGCTATACAACAAACACATTCAGTTAGAAGAAATTAAACAAAACCTTTTTTTTTAGCAATATGGGCAAACTGGGATTTTTTTGTGCATCTGGTTCACAAACTACACCAAAACAAGCATACTAGCTCGACAAAACACCACATTCCAACCCTTTTTCTTAAAGCTCAGACACACTGGGGCCTCCCGAGTGGCGCAGCGGTCTAAGGCGCTGCTAGAGGCGTCACCACAGACCCGGCTTTGATCTCGGGCTGTGATTGGGAGTCCCATAGGTCGGTGCAAAATTGACCTAGCGTCGTTTGGCTTAGGGGAGGGTTTGGCCGGGCTTTACTTGGCTCATCGCACTCTAGCAACTCCTTGTGGCGGGCCGGGCGCCTCCAGGCAGACCTCGGTCGTCAGTTGAACAGTGTTTCCTCCTACACATTGGTGCGGCTGGCTTCTAGGTTAAGTGGGCAGGTGTTAAGAAGTGCAATTTGGCGGGTAATGTTTCGGAGGAAGCATGACTCGACCTTTGCCTACCGATCCCGTTGAGGAGTTGCAAAGACCTTAAAGTTGTCAGCGACTTAACTACCCAGCAATTTTAACTAGCAAGATGACGACAAAAAACATTTAATTCACTCAATAATCCCATACCACCAGTGCCATCCCATAGCCAAATGTTTAGATTGCTTGCACAACATAGCTAGTGACACTGCATGAACAGGCAGCTGTTTCATGGAAACTAGCTAATCAATTGTTATTTAATGATGTCAATACTAGCTACAGTGGTTAACTAGCTTGGATGAAGTATTTAGTGTAGTGTGCAATGCATCTGTGCACTTAACTAGCTACCATTCCCATAGACTACATTGCATATGAAGTATGATTGGCTCATCCATGGATTTAAGGCAAAAATGCCCTCTTTTTCCTTTTTGTTGTCACTCTTGGTGGCTACCCCACGTCGGGGATTGTGCTCTCGGATTGGCTCAAAGTCAAGTTGTTGGCCACTGACGAGCATTGCGAAGTAGAAACGCTAAGTTCGTCGCTACTAGGTCGGAACGTAGCAGGTACCGCTTTTGTTCTAGCAAGAGAAGGAACGGCCTCCCACTGTGATAAGTAGCTATCTGCAGTCAGACGGTGTTTCATGCTTTACACGGACCTTTCCCACACCCATGGCCAGGTCCATGTTCACCACAAACACCATCTTGAACATGAGGTCGTCGTCTCCTTCCTCCTGAGGGGACGAGAGAAAGCGAGAACGAGAGACATTCAGGGTGGGCTCAGACAAGATACAGGAGAGGTAATGTACCAACTTGTACCTGTGCAAACTAAGGCTAGCTTATGGGCACCTCATTCTCCAGCTTGTTAAAGTAGTACATGGCAGCCTCCTCAGCAGACACGTTTCGGGTGTGCAAGAGTGCCTGTGGAGGGGTAGACATGGAAAATATAAAAAATAAGGACTTTGAATAGATCTGTATTAGGTGGATTAGCAAAGTCAATCATAAGTACAGTACTCCAGTAGTACTCTAGTACTACAGTACTAGTCATTATGAATGCATTAGTAAGTAGAGAGGGATATTTCATTAGCGAACAGAGATGATCAAAGAGGAAATTTGCACAATATAGTGCAGATCATCTCTCAGGATATGTAAGAGAACCTGTATGCAGTAATTAACCCACTTGCTTGGCAGCCTCCTCAGGGATGTCCAGCTCTCGCAGCTGCTGCAGGTACACAGGGTTGACCTCCTGAGAGCCAGAACCTGGGCCAGTCTGCTGCTGCTGCTCGGAGGGCTCCATAGTTAGCTGGAGCAGGACCACGTTGGATTAAAATCAGTTTAATACGTTGCGGCATTAAAATAAATATGTAAAGTACACCGTAGCATATTTCTTCAACAGTTATGTTTTGTAGAAACAAGTAGCTGAGTCTTTCAGTGCACCATGAATTATGGTAGAATAGCTACTATTATGAGAACACGCTAAATGTTTGTGCACAAATGTGTTTACAGGCATGCTGACTGCAGGAATGTCCACCAGCGCTGTTGCCAGAGAATGTTATGTTAATTTCTCTACCATAAGCCACCTCAAACGTTATTTTAGAGAATTTGGCAGTACGTCCAACCGTCCTCACAACCGCAGACCACGTGTAACCATGCCAGCCCAGGACCTCCACATCCGGCTTCTTCCCCTGCAGGATCATCTGAGACCAGCCACCCAGTCAGCTGAGGAGACTCTGGGTTTACACAACCAAATCATTTCTGCACAAACTGTCAGAAACAGTCTCAGGGAAGCTCATCTGCGTGCTTATCATCCTCACCAGGGTCTTGAACTGACTTCAGTGGACAAATGCTCACCTTCGATGGACACTAGCCCTTCATGGGTGAAACCCAGTTTCAACTGTACCGGGCAGATAGCAGAAAGTGTGTATGGCGTTGTGTGGGAGAGCAGTTTGCTGATGTCAATGTTGTGAACAGAGTGCCTCATGGTGCCGGTGGGGTTACGATATAGGATTGCATTGTATCGATGGCAATTTGAATGCACAGAGATACCGTGGCGGCCATTCATCCTCCACCATGATAAATACACAGCCCCATGTGGCATGGCCTGCATACTCTCCAGACATGTCCTCCATTGAGTATGTTTGGGATGCCCTGGATCAACGTGTATGACAGCGTGTTCCAGTTCCCTCCAATATCCAGCAACTTCACACAGCCATTGAAGAGCAGTGGGACAACATTCCACAGGCCACAATCAACAGCCTGATCAACTCCATGCAAAGGAAATGTGTTGCGCTGCTTGAGGCAAATAGTCACACCAGATACCGACAGATTCTGATCCACGCCCCTACTTTTTTTGAAAGGTATCTATTCCCAGTTATGTGAAATCCATAGATTAGGGCATAATATATTTATTTAAATTGACCGATTTCCTTATATGAACTGTAAATCTGTTAAATTGTTGCCTATTGGTTTGTTTTTGTTCAGTAAGGATCTAACTAGTAGACTGGCATTGAGGGCAGCCATTGACAACTACTTAGGCATTGACACACCTCGAAGCTAGTTAGCCAAGTACTCTTACTAGTAGTGAACTGATATTCTAGTTAGCTGCCTAAATCATTATGTTGATATCCCAATTAGAGTGATACCCTAATTATATACATAGCCAGATATCTAACGGTTATCTGTAGGCCTGTTTGGTGGGTAACGTTAGGTAAGTTACGTTAGGTAGTTTGTCAATTGCCGAGACAGAGTAGCTAAATGGCTAAGGTTAGCGTGAGCTAATCTCATATCACAACGGAACAAACTCTCAAAGTGGCAACTCGATTGTGGGATGACAGCTAGTTAGTTACTTATTTAACGATGACCACAAGACGGTAGCTAGCTGGTTATTTAATGCCAAATAGAAAACAAACCGTAGCTAACATAGCCAAGCTAAATTAACTAGCAGACATTCAAAAATATTATTGAACAGCACGTTAGCCAACAGCTGGTTGCATTTGCTATCGTGTAACATATTTTGTTTGCTAGCTATGTATTATTTGATTTCCCTGCAAGCTCTTAACGTGGCTAACTAGGCAATTTAACTAGCTTACTGTAAAGATTGCGCCAGCCACTCCTACCTGCGTTGCGTAGCTAGCTTGTCAGCTACAATCCTTTGAATTAGTGGGATGGGAGTGCTTGCTTGCAAACCAATATCCACTCTCGCCTTTCACTGCGATGAAGCCAGGTTGTTGACTGCAGATGACTTGTTCATTAAAAGATGGGCGTGTTGTGGTTTCACGTCTTTACACCATTTTGGGCAAGGTTCGCTTTTTTTTTTCGTTGTACGGTACCGGATTGCGTCAGTATTAAAAGTCCTCCTCACATCCGGTTCTACAAAAATTATGGATCGTGTGAAACAAGAGCATCAATTATTTCCTCCGTCAGAAATGTCTAAACGTTTCGTAACGAAACATCGTTGAAGGAGTTTCCCATGCATGTTGCTTTGGAGCATGTTGACCGCCCTCATTGATTTATGTTGCATATGGTGTGTGAAGAAATTAGGTTGATTATTTCTGTTTCATGACTAAGTGAAAGGACACTGCTTTTGTCAGATCAGAATTTTTATAACAGGAAAATAGTTAGGATTAGCTCAAATTTAAAAAAATCAGTTGTAGTCATGACGTCTTCCATTCCACATTTCCTCGCACTGGTCTGAAAACATTATGGTGAATGTCTACCGATTTGCTCTCATATACTGCTCCAAGTATTTAATGTCATTGTAGACAAAGAAGAAACAAGTAATAGATTCCCTTCACTTTAAATCTACTCCATATGAGACAGATGTAGACAAAGACCATATGATTTTACAAATACTTTATTACCTCACCATATGTAGGAATTTACACTCTTATTAAACAGCAGGTTAAGTCGCTACAAGTTACATTATTCAATCATTATGTACAACTATATTAACAGACAAAATAAAAATCAACCTTAAAGTGCTCCTAAATTTATACAGCCTAACAATAGTTTTCCTTCAAATGACCACCACCTGCACTCTTCACCATTATTAGGCTTCATACATAATACGAGTCTACATTGAAAGCATATGACAATACAAATTGTCCATTGAAAAATAGTGTGATGTTAACCAATAAGCTACTATGACTCGTTTATGCTGTACAATCTAGGGACAATGGCGGTGAACAGGAAAATGCATCAAACTGGAGAACCCACACAATAGCATGCAACGCATAAACTACATACACTTTCATCTCTTCAAAATGATTATCAAAATAGGACAAAACTGATCATTTGATTGGGTTTTACAGTTAAATGACCAATCTGCTGACTCATTGTCAGCCTCTTATTGGTGTCTACTCACTAGAAAGCCAACAGTGTACCCGCATATAAAGATATAGCCTACCACATGGGTCGTGTTAAAGGTCTTCATCCATAAGTCTAACATCAGTTATGTGTCGTTGACATACATGCAACACCTCCAATTCGTGTGATAACGTTCTTGGTACATAGCTTTACCAAAATATTTAATCACAACTTCAAACCATCAAGCTCTGTGGGATAGAATGATTAGTCTAGGTTTCTGTCCCAAATGGCACCCTATTTCCTACATAAGGCTCTAATCAAAAGTAGTGCACTATATATAGGGACTAGGGTGCCATTTGGGATATGCGTACTGTTAGAAAATGACGTTATAGTCTAATAGAGAATGCAGAGATGAGCAAATTATGAATAACACAACCCATGGGTAAATCATAAGAAAACGAGTTTCGTTAAAGTTCAGAAATGGCAATGTAGTTATAATTCTAATACTTAATCAAACGTTGCAAAATGTGACTAGGTCAAAGTATCTTCTGTGAAACCTTATAGACAGTTAAAACAGCAATGTTAGAGAACAAGTTCAACAAACGTAGGAGCTGTCGCCATCTTGTGTTCAATAGAATAACTGCAATACACATATCAATGGCGCAGTTGCCAATTGCCAGATAAATAAGCTACCTCACAACAGCACAACATGAGAACATGATTCAATAGACTTTTCTTGGTTAAAAAAAAAAGTTATGTTAAAAATGTACAACAAGGAAAGCTGTATGAATGTACACCATAAAATACTGTGGGACACATGTTTTAAATATATACAATTCTACAGTTGAGATTTGTTTGTTTAATCTATGATCTAGTGTCCCTCCAGTGACTGTTACCCTTTAAAAACATCAAAACATTCACACGGTCACATATTTCCAGTACCTTTTGAAAAGACTGCTTCTTTGCTTTCAGTATCATTCTTTCTTTAGTCCTGCAGAGCGTGAGCTGTAGCCTCTTTCCAAGAGCTGTTCATTTCAACTCCGACATTAACATCTTCCTCCCATTCAATACCATAAAGAGGAACACAGATTTGTATAGACTCGGGAGCTACCTGGAAAAGTGGAATGGCAATAATTACACATTTTAAAAAAAACATTAAAAAAGAAGAGTTGTCTCAAGAGTGTCATGATTGAGTGAACTGTGTGTGTGTGCACGTATGTGGCATTTGTCCACTACTCCGAAAGATACTACGTGTACTTATGATTTGGACGGATATGGAACAAAGCTACTGTTTTGACATAAAGAGAGTCAGAAGGAGAGAGCAATCTGGTTTAACCTAGCAGACAAACCACAAAACACAAGAAAAAGCTTCAGGTTTAAAGAAATAAGAGGATAACTTGAGTTTTCAGGTGAGTAGAAGGAGGTAGAGAGTGCCGATAACTTATAAGACTCAAGCCCCGAGGAAAGGTACTGTATGCAACTGCATTGGTGACAATGTAATATCTAGATAATGTTTATTAAATGCTAATAAAACTTTTCACTCCACATTTCATGTGGAAAGGGATGTTGAGTCTTGAATGAGGGGGGAAACCAGCATGGTCCCTTCCAACTCTCACTCACACTTGCTCTCCATCTAGCTACAACCAGCATTTTGATAGACATAAGACTTCCTTTCATTCATTCATATGAGACTTCAGATTGTTGACTTCAGCACGTTTCCATTGACACATCATGTCATGTCTGGATCTCCCAAGCCCCTTCTTCTAGTTCCACAGAGAGTTCTACAAGAGAGGCAGATGCCACAATGTGGTCCAACTCAGGGCTGAAGGGTGAACGGGTGGGACATACAAACAAAGGCTCTTCGTCTGTTTGTGTGTCTCCCTTTATCTTTCCCTCCTGTCTTGTCCACAGTGGAGAGTATACCACCACACCAGAGTTACACGTGTTCAGCAGCCCAATACACCACATCCCCTTTTCAACCCCCTTGGTGACTGTTGTGTGTGAACAACAGTCACTCATTGCTCCTTAATGTGGAAAAGGGGTGGGGTGTTTGGGGTCCTTACCCCTAGAACCATACTTAATCTGTCTATTGGTCCGGTCTGTCCATCCTCCTAACCCACCCCCTCTGAGTTTCCCTCCCCCACTCCTGTGGGTCTCTTAATGTGGTCCCCTCTGCCGGCGTGGTCTTGGTCAGTGGTTTCACTGTCACAAGTCAGTGACTTTGTTCTCTACGGCTGCAGCGATCTGCTGGAGCCGGTAACCCAGCTGCATCTTTTGGGCCGTGCTGTCCTCTTCTAGGGCCCCGATGATCTGAGAGAGAGCAAGGAAGGGATGGAGAGGGATGAAGAGAGAGTGAGAGAGTTAGATGGAGGGAGAGACGGAGATGGAGTGAGTGAGAGGGGGTGGAGTGAAAGACAGATGTAAGGTAAACCAAAAGACACAGCACTGATGTGTCATTCCACCCAACCACACAAGAGATAATGAAAACTCACCTGGTCATAGTACTTGTTGATGTACTTGTACAACTCGTGCAGGGCAACAAGGTAATTCAACTCGCCTGAGTAATTCTGGAAAAAAACAAAAACATTTAGACTTAAAGTCACTACAAATAAATAATACGCACACACTTAAATGTGCTAATAGAGGTTCTATTAACAATAGGATATATTTAAAGTGTTCTAGGCATACATTGCTTTAAACTATAGGCCCACTCTGATCACTAGATCAGCTATATTCACAGTAATAGGGGTGACAGTAATTTTAAAAAACATTTTAAAATGAGATACAAACTGCAATATGTAACTTTTTGGGCGACCCAACCAAATTCACATTGAAATGTGAGTTATAGATCTGTCACACTCATTGAAAGCAAGTCTAAGAAGCTGTATATCTGTTCTAAGTGCGCTATTTCTATGCTTCCCATTCTTCCATTTCATTTTTTCAAACAGCTGGTTATGGAAAATATATTTCACAGCTGTATAGATGGTACAATGAGTATTTCCACTATACTTGCTTGTTTTGTGAAATAAACTTAAATTAGGCAAACTATTGGAATATTAGCAACGAGGAAATGGCAAAGCGATTTCTACATAGTGCACCTTAAACAATAGGACAAAGTACCAGGGGATGAAACCAAAATTATTTTCCAATTGTGTTGTTCTGAACAGAACCATTATTTATTTTGTTACGTTCCACTGTTCCGACCTTCAAAATAAAGTTCTGAACTGGTTTAAACCCCACAAAAAGTAACAGTTTATATAGTTCCTTTGTGTTCCTTTTTAAACCTCTGAAATAGTCACAAAAAAACAACAACATTTATCCCGATTTTAAATTACTTCAATCTTCAGTGAGGATAGAGCAGCTTGCTCCTTGACTTATTCCACATTTTGCTACAGCCTAAATTCAAAATGAATTAAATAGATTTTTTTTCACCCATCTTCACACAATAATAACCCATAATGAAAACGTGAAAACATGTTTTTAGACATTTTTCTAAATGTATTGAAAATGAAGTACAGAAATCTAATTTGCATAACTATTCATACCCCTTTGCTATGACACTCCAAATTGAGCTCAGGTGCATCCAATTTCCTTTGATCATCCTTGAGATGTCACTACAATATTATTGGAGTCCACCTGTGGCCAATTCAATTGTTTGGACATGATTTAGATAGAAACACATCTGTCTATTTAAGGTCCCACAGCTGACAGTGCATGTCAGAGCAGAAACTATACCACGAAGTCCAAGGATCTGTAGATCTCAGAGATATTATTGTGATGAGGTATATATCTGATGAAGGGTATAAAACCATTTCTAGAGTGTTGAAAGTTTCTGAGAGCATGGTGGTCTCCATCATTGGGAAATATGTTAAACGTGATAAATATAGTATCCTTAACCAGCATTGAAAAAGTTAATCCATTCTTCTTTAATTAAAAATCTCAATTTCTGAATCACACTTGTAAAGTCAATAGACTTCAGAAACCTATGCTTCAGAGGGGCAGGTAGTCTACACACACTGGCAACGATTTTTAGCTGGCAGGAAGAAACTCGAATACGTTTCTGAGTGACATAGTGAGGGGCTTTGCATAGGCGCTTTGTTGCGGGACTGAAAAAAAGTGCCCGGAACGTAAAAGAACGTTATTAACCAGTTCCAATGCTTTTAAAATAACGGTTCTGTTCCAGAACAGTACAGATCACTTTCGTTCCCTGAACTTGATCCAACCCCTGCAAATAACCAATTAAAAGAATAGCAAACTCAAATGTAATTTGTTATGCTAAATGACTTAAATGTAAATGTAAATGTTATTTTGATTCATCAAAACATTTAGCAAAAAATGTCAAGTTTAAGGTAGAGCACTTTTAGTAGAGTGCAAAAACTGAATGATGCGTTTGCCAAAAATCACTTGAGTGAACAGTGTTGTAGTGAATTATTGAACTGAAGTAAAAGACCAACCCTGGATAGTTCTGCTAGTGCGGAGTTCATCTCCTGGTCACTGGCAGAGATTGTCTGTCTGATGTCAGCGTAGTACCTTTCCACCATCTGCTTGTACCGGGGGATATCTCTGGCATAAAGCAGTTTGTTTATTGGTGAATCCTGGAGACAGAGAGACAGAGAGAGACAGAGAGACAGAACGTGAGAGAGATTACCAGATATAAAGAATCACTTCCACCTTCCACAGTTTCCCGTGGCCCAGTCAACTCCTCCCCAGAGGGGTTGGGTTAAATGTGGATGACACATTTCAGTTAAATGCATTCAGTTGTACAACTGACTAGGTATCCCCATTCCTTTCCCTCCTCTCGCTCACCCTGCCCAGTTTATGCTCTGAGGTGGTGCAGGAGTCCATGAAGGTCTGGGAGATGACCGTTAGCACGGCGTCCACGTGGTCCGAGGGCTGGACGTCAAAGATAAACTGGGGGTTCTTTACAATGTTGATCCAGAACCTCAGGGGCAAACTGGACGGAGGGAATGAGGGAGGGAAAGGGACTTACATATATGGATAAGAACTGTTATGTTCATATGTTACGTATATCATCCAACCACATAACGTAAACACACATACACGTATTCAAGGACACAGACATGGATGGTCTCATTAGTCTGTGTGTGCGTGAGTGTGTACCTGTTGTTCTTCTAGATGTGGAAGGAATCAGGATGTGTGTGTGTATGCGTGCATGTATCCATGTACATGCGTGTGTTTGTCTGCGTGTTTGCTTGTACACACTCGTGAGTGTGTGTGTGCTTCTGCCTAGGTGTGTATGTATGTACCTGTTGGTCTTCCAGATGTGGATGGTCTCAGGGTCGGTGATGGCGTGGTGCTGCGCCTGGTCGTCCAGCAGGTCAAAGAAGTACTTGACGGCCAGCGGAACGGGACGACTGGTGGACAGGATCACCGTGAACAGGTCGTCCACAAACTTCTGCAGAGTGCCCTGTGGAGGGAGGGAGAAGGTTAGGGGTTTTGCTCAGTTTTGAAAGTCAATGTGGGAGTGTATATGTGTAGTAATAATTCCTTATAATTTGAGGGGTGATTATGTTTGTCCTGTTACACACTTGTGGAAATATGTTCCCCAACTCCCCGAGACACCCGGAGGGAGTGGGGTCACAGCCAAGGTCACCATTGTCCAGCACCTCTGGAGAAATTGGGGTCAAGTGCCTTGCTCAGGGCACATCTACAGATGTTTCACCTTGTCGGCTCTGGGATTCAAACCAGTGAACTATCAGTTACTGTCCCAAAGGTCTAACCTCCAGGTTACCTGCCGTGTGTGTGTGTGTCTACAGCATCTACCTGCCGTGTGTCTACAGCATCTACCTGCCGTGTGTCTACAGCATCTACCTGCCTTGTGTCTACAGCATCTACCTGCCGTGTGTCTACAGCATCTACCTGCCGTGTGTCTACAGCATCTCCCTGCCGTGTGTCTACAGCATCTCCCTGCCGTGTGTCTACAGCATCTACCTGCCGTGTGTCTACAGCATCTACCTGCCGTGTGTCTACAGCATCTACCTGCCGTGTGTCTACAGCATCTACCTGCCGTGTGTCTACAGCATCTACCTGCCGTGTGTCTACAGCATCTACCTGCCGTGTGTCTACAGTCGTGTGTATAGTATCTACCTGCCGTGTGTCTACAGCATCTACCTGCCGTGTGTCTATAGTATCTACCTGCCGTGTGTCTACAGCATCTACCTGCCGTGTAGCATCTCTACCTGCCGTGTGTCTACAGCATCTACCTGCCGTGTGTCTATAGTATCTACCTGCCGTGTGTCTATAGTATCTACCTGCCGTGTGTCTACAGCATCTACCTGCCGTGTGTCTACAGCATCTACCTGCCGTGTGTCTATAGTATCTACCTGCCGTGTGTCTATAGTATCTACCTGCCGTGTGTCTATAGTATCTACCTGCCGTGTGTCTACAGCATCTACCTGCCGTGTGTCTATAGTATCTACCTGCCGTGTGTCTACAGCATCTACCTGCCGTGTGTCTATAGCATCTACCTGCCGTGTGTCTACAGCATCTACCTGCCGTGTGTCTATAGTATCTACCTGCCGTGTGTCTATAGTATCTACCTGCCGTGTGTCTATAGTATCTACCTGCCGTGTGTCTATAGTATCTACCTGCCGTGTGTCTATAGTATCTACCTGCCGTGTGTCTATAGTATCTGCCAGGCTTGTGTGGGTGATATGCGAGTGCGTGTATATGCAATGTGTGCGTCTGTGTGGGTCCAGTATCTACCTTCATGGAGAGCAGACGTGTGAGGTAGATCTCTGGTATTGCCTTGGCCCTCTCCCTCACGCTGCCGCGGCGGTGCTTGGGTAGCTCAGGCTCTTCGCCGGCCTTGACCAGGTGCCACAGCCTCACCCCGCCCTCGTCTGCATCCTCCAGCATGGGCGTCTCTGAACGGGGGAGGAGGACAGAAGAAAGGAGAAGGGTTGAGAAAGAGAGTTAGCAAGAAAGGGCCATTTAATATGTTACATTATTTTACATATTTCACAAAAGTTAACATTTGAGTCAACGTTTCAGCCTAGTGGCCTTACTCAAGATGACATGCATCCATACTTATTCTACAAAAACTGGAACAACAAGACATTTCCCAGAAAGAGTGGAAATAAAATGCAAGTGCAACTCACTTTCACCTGCCACGTAGTTGTGGTTGTCGTGATGGATGTGTTTGCTGTGGCGCGGGACCAAAGCCACTGTCGCGCCATCTGCAACCTGAAACACAACCACAACAGTGTTAGACATCTTTCATGAATATGATATAGATGCACTATGAAGGCTTTGTGACTGCTTATGAAGGGTTAATGAAGTGTAATACCATTAAAGGCTTAGAAAAATGAATTTGACAAAATCTTAAGACCACTACGGAGTGTTATAAACTCTTGATAAAGCTTTATGACTGTTTGATATGGGTGCAGACCTTGTAGTGTTGGAGTGTGTTGAGGCGTTTCCAATTGCCCTGGACAATAGACGTCAGGTCTTCATCAGACAGGATCAGATGACCTGCTACACCAGACCTCCACTCTGAAACACACACCGTATGTTAAACAGGACTATACACAGAATGAAACACACACAGTAGGTAGACAGGCCTATACACAGAATGAAAACACACAGTAGGTAGACAGGCCTATACACAGAATGACACACACACAGTAGGTAGACAGGCCTATACACAGAATGACACACACACAGTAGGTAGACAGGCCTATACACAGAATGACACACACACAGTAGGTAGACAGGCCTATACACAGAATGACACACACACACAGTAGGTAGACAGGCCTATACACAGAATGACACACACACACAGTAGGTAGACAGGCCTATACACAGAATGACACACACACACAGTAGGTAGACAGGCCTATACACAGAATGACACACACACAGTAGGTAGACAGGCCTATACACAGAATGAAACACACACAGTAGGTAGACAGGACTATACACAGAATGAGACACACACAGTAGGTAGACAGGCCTATACACAGAATGAGACACACACAGTAGGTAGACAGGCCTATACACAGAATGACACACACACAGTAGGTAGACAGGCCTATACACAGAATGAAACACACACAGTAGGTAGACAGGACTATACACAGAATGACACACACACAGTAGGTAGACAGGCCTATACACAGAATGAGACACACACAGTAGGTAGACAGGCCTATACACAGAATGACACACACACAGTAGGTAGACAGGCCTATACACAGAATGACACACAGTAGGTAGACAGGCCTATACACAGAATGAAACACACACAGTAGGTAGACAGGACTATACACAGAATGAAAACACACACAGTATGTAGCCAGGCCTATACACAGAATGAAAACACACACAGTATGTTAGACAGGACTATAGACAGAATGAAAACACTATTATTTATTGAGGCTATCAGACAGGCCTTTTCATTATTTTGTCTTCTCTAATTGTAAAATATGAACCTTGTAACTGATGGAAAGGCAGGTTTATTTACAGGTCTTGATCCAATGGTGAATGTGCCATGTCATACCAAATATACACGGGAAATAGCCCAAAACAAATATCCTTGGTATCAGGCTCATTAACCGGTCCCCTTGTGAAACCACATGGAATCTGTCTAACAGGAGCTCAAACAGGTAGACCTGCATAATAACATTATTCGAATGTTATAAACACTAGGCCCCCAGGATCATAGGATTACACAACTGGCAAAAACAACCAATAAACAGGTTCTACAATGTAAAAGGACATTTCCACATTGATACAGTCAGCTAAATCAGACAATTATTTTTAATGATATTTCTTTCAGCAAGCATCATTTTCTCTTATTCTGACTCCAAAGATATCTACTATGTGTACTGAGGCCCGTGCGCTCCTATTACACACAACCAAACTGACAAACACACGGAACTCCGACAGAACACTGGAAATATCAACAAATGAAACCATATATTTCATTAAATAAACAGAACTTCTACCTCACGAGTCTTGCGAACGTTCATGTGTACTATAAACATCGCGCCCACTCAGAGCAGCGTAAGAAATGGTCGGCTAAATTAAAATGTACCAACATTAAACAAACATGTCTACGTGATGCCATAAAAGGTACGGGGATGGAATGATGAAACGCTAGCAATTACTTTTGTTTTACATGTAAAATAGATTTACCACACGGGGCTGTGCAAAGCAAAGACAACATTTCAACAAGAGAACAAACTCACGCTCCACTGGTGGGAGTTTGGAGAGCATCTTCCCACAGTAGGCTTATAATTCATCTTATCAAAAACTTCCAAATGCTAGCTTAAGTTAATTCTACATTTCAAGTAATTATTACATACAAAACCACTTTTGCCAGCAGCATACCACCCTGCATACCACTGCTGGCTTGCTTCTGAAGCTAAGCAGGCTTGGTCCTGGTCAGTTCCTAGATGGGAGACCAGATGCTGCTGGAAGGGGTGTTGGAGGGCCAGGAGGAGGCACTCTTTCCTCTGGTCTAAAAAATATCCCAATGCCCCAGGCCAGTGATTAGGGACACTGCCCTGTGTTGGGTGCCGTCATTCTGATGGGACGTTAAACGGGTGTCCTGACTCTCTGTGGTCATTAAAGATCCCATGGCACTTATCGTAGGAGTAGGGGTGTTAACCCCGGTGTCCTGGCTAAATTCCCAAACTGGCCCTCAAACCATCACGGTCACCTAATAATCCCCAGTGTACAATTGGCTCATTCATCCCCCTCCTCTCCCCTGTAACTATTCCCCAAGTCGTTGCTGCAAATGAGAACGTGTTCTCAGTCAACTTACCTGGTAAAATAACGGATAAATAAAAATTAAGGCCTATGCGAGTAATTGTTGCCGCATTGCTGGTGAGCTTGCAAAGTAAACAGTTAATATTATTGATCGCCAAACAATGTTTGGAGCTGCAAATGTATTTATTATGGCAATCCTCTCTCCCTACAATTTGACATTTGAGCTTTACCCGATCCAATAGCTGTACAGCAAATCAGCAATCAGTTTGTAAGCTCACCCGACCTGTGTTGAGTGACAGTTTGCTGGTCCAATCAGAGTACCGAATGTGCATTTCACTAACCTATCTGTTGCAACTTGCATGTTTTTTGTGTGTGTTTTTTTTTACAAGGGCGTTGCTGTGGCTCCAATCTCTGGCTGTGTGTAGAGTAATCCATGTAGACTCTGTGCCACAAAATGAGTGACAAAACATTACAAAACCTGGTTAGATAATTTCAAGTCATCAGTCTCAAGTCAAAGTCGAGTACAGGGTCTTGAGGCTTCAAGTCCAAGTCGAGTCATCACATTTGAATCCACAAAGAGTCCAACTCATCTGACTCGAGTCCACAACTCTGCATCTTCCTGTGTGTGTGTTCCTCACCCAGGTACAGAGAGTCTCTGTGTGTGTGTGCGTGTTCCTCACCCAGGTCCAGAGAGTCTGTGTGTGTGTGTGTGTGTTCCTCACCCAGGTCCAGAGAGTCTGTGTGTGTGTGTGTGTGTTCCTCACCCAGGTCCAGAGAGACTGTGTGTGTGTGTTCCTTACCCAGGTCCAGAGAGACTGTGTGTGTGTGTTCCTCACCCAGGTCCAGAGAGACTGTGTGTGTGTGTTCCTCACCCAGGTCCAGAGAGTCTCTGTGTGTGTGTGTTCCTCACCCAGGTCCAGAGAGTCTGTGTGTGTGTGTGTGTGTGCGTGTTCCTCACCCAGGTCCAGAGAGTCTGTGTGTGTGTGTTCCTTACCCAGGTCCAGAGAGTCTGTGTGTGTGTGTTCCTTACCCAGGTCCAGAGAGACTGTGTGTGTGTGTTCCTCACCCAGGTCCAGAGAGTCTGTGTGTGTGTGTTCCTCACCCAGGTCCAGAGAGTCTGTGTGTGTGTGTGTTCCTCACCCAGGTCCAGAGAGTCTGTGTGTGTGTGTGTTCCTCACCCAGGTCCAGAGAGTCTGTGTGTGTGTGTGTGTGTGTGTGTGTGTGTGTGTGTGTGTGTGTGTGTGTGTGTGTGTGTGTGTGTGTGTGTGTGTGTGTGTGTGTGTGTGTGTGTGTGTGTGTGTGTGTGTGTGTGTGTGTGTGTGTGTGTGTGTGTGTGTGTGTTCCTCACCCAGGCACAGAGAGTCTGTGTGTGTGTGTGCGTGTGTTCCTCACCCAGGTCCAGAGAGTCTGTGTGTGTGTGTGTTCCTCACCCAGGTCCAGAGAGTCTGTGTGTGTGTGTGTGTTCCTCACCCAGGTCCAGAGAGTCTGTGTGTGTGTGTGTTCCTCACCCAGGTCCAGAGAGTCTGTGTGTGGCCGGTGGGAGAAGGAGGTGCCCTTGTAGACCTGGTCCAGGAGTTTCTCCTTCACCTGGGTGATGGTGTCTATGTCCAGCACCTTGGAGGGTAGTGGCTGGGTCTCATTCACCCCCCCGCCCTGCATCAACACGTTCAGGGTCTGGGGGGGGGGGGATTTCAATCACTCACAAAACACACTTTCCTGGATGGTCGTTAGATCTATTTGTCTCTGGTTTTTCACTGAAGAAAAAAAAGGGAGTTTGTGTGTGTGGTAAAACTGAGTCCCTCTTGTGAATCAACACTGGACTTTTCCCCCTTTACTTGCGCTGACTTCGCTGATAACTACTTTAGGAATTGAGGAAAAATGTACTTACAATGACTGAGATATGTGGTTGTCTCACCTAGCTATCTGAAGATGATTAACTAACTGTAAGTCGCTCTGGACAGGAGCGTCTGCTAAATAACTAACATGTAAAAATAAATGTGTACGAGTGTTGTGTCTCAACGATTGAATGTGTGTGTACACGTCTGAATGTGTGTGTTTGTCTTTGCGCGTCCGCATGAGTGTGTGTCAATGTCTGAGTGTGTGTATTCTCACCAGGGTCTTGTACTCAACATCCTCTCTGAGGAGACGGTTGTCATTGAGCGTGTATTTGGCCTTGCCAGTCACCGCGTCCACCGGCCCCTTGTCCACCTGGTGCTTGATAGCCCTGAACAACATGTAGAGAGACTCACCTGCAGAGTCCTGGAGAGAGGGGGAGACAACAACAGTTAGCATCATGCTAGCGAAACAGGTAAACAATTAGCATTGTGTTAACAAATTAGATAAACAGTCAGCATAATGCTAAAAATCAAGTAAACAGTCAGCATAATGCTAAAAATCAAGTAAACAGTCAGCATAATGCTAACAAATCAAGTAAACAGTCAGCATAATGCTAACAAATCAAGTAAACAGTCAGCATAATGCTAACAAATGTATGTAAACAGTTAGCGTCATGATAACCAATCCGGCAAACAATTAGCATCATGCTAACAATCATTGTCCTGGGAAAGACGAGGAGACATGACATTTACCAACATGCTAAAAATGTATTCCTCCATTTCGCTTGCTAATGAATGCTAATGCTAGTAGCCATTTGACCCAGGTAAGATACAAATAGCCAAGTCTGTTTAAAACTGTCATGGATAACATAGCCAAGATTCACAACCCTGGAATAAAGCCTAGGGCTAGTCGGAATTCTTTGAAAGTGCATCCTTCCTTCCTTGAAGTCATTACTGATTAGAAATGACTGAACAGCTGAAAGCCATGTGGTGGCGTCCTTTCATTTCTGTCCAATTGTGGCTAAACAGTGATTACTTCAAGGATGTACTCAGTCCTGACACGACTCATGAGGAACACAGCGAGAGAGAGCTGTGACATACTGCTCTGGATAAGAATACTGTAAATGCAATATTCGTGCAGAAAGGGGTTGAGCTTTGATTGGTTCTCTTAAATGCTTTTCTCTTTCCTTAGAGGGTTGGACCTCACTTTGTTTGGATTTGAAAATCCAACCGTTGTATTAGAAGGGGTGCGGTGCCCCCAGGGTCTGTTTGTGGTTGTACATATGGATGTTGGCGTGAGAAATACACAGTAAAAATCAGCTTTAAAAAAAGAACAGCCCTTTTCATTAACCGACACTTCGTGCCATCAACATCAAGGAACCTTTCCAGACCCTGAAGTCAGGAAGACTGGTGTCAGCCAGACTAATCATTTCCTCCTCTGTGAAGAAGTCATTCCTGTGATTCCGACTCACCCTGAGGAAAGCATAGAGGCTGATGGACATCCAGTTGGTCAGCAGCTTCTCCACCACTGTCTCCGTTCTGTAAAGCAAAATAATCACTTTCACATATTCTCTTCTCCGACACACCCTGACCTACCCCCCCCCCAAATCTCTTCCTATCTTACCTCCGCAGCATGAGTTTAGGGTTCTTGACCACGTACTGCTCCACCAGGTCATTGAGCAGGGTCTTGAGGATGTCTGTGAAGTACTCCAGTTTACCATGCAGCGCCACAGTCAGGAGAGAGGCCACGTAGGCCCGGTCCCTTGGTGAGAACGTCCGCTGGCTCTCTAGAGTATGGATGAACTGGTAGCGAGGTGGAAGACAAACTTGCTTTAGACTATCAAGAGTCCAATAACATAGTAAGAATCGGTCCAGTTCTTTCACCAATCATCATCACTGTCGCCCTACCTTGGTGAGGAAGAGTTTGCTGTTGAGCAGGTTAGAGAGCTGCACCAGGCCCTGCTCCACTGTGGCCCGCCGACTCTCCTGTATATCCAGATCCCTCCGCAGGGGCGACTCGCGGTGGCCCGGGAAGAAGATCCTCTCGGCATAGCGCCGGTAGTCCAGGAAAGGGATGCCCGAGCCCACCAGGTCACTGGACATGTCCATCATCTCCGTCATCAAGTCTGGTGGAGGAGGGTGAGGAGTTTAAAGGTTAAATGGGTGTAACTTAATAAAAAAAATATAAACTCCCCCTATTTGGAGGACACATATCCTGTTGGTTTTTACAGCTTTTGTGCTACATTTTACATGTACATTAATGCTGTCATTCTGCCCCTGAACAAGGCCATTAACCCACTGTTCCGAGGCCATCATTGAAAATAACATTGTTCTTAACTGACTTGCCTAGTTAAATAAAGGTAAAATAAAAAATAAAATGATAAAATCCCAACCCTCAGCCACTCCCACCATACACCACCCTCATTTGGTTTCCATGTGCCATGTATTTTCAGTTGTGATGCTTTACATACACGTTGAACCTTTCTAATAGTATAGAATCCACAGATTGTGAGCTGAAGATGAAAAACATTCCTACGACTATTATTATATTATTTATTGACTGACTATGGCTTTCCAAATCGACCAACACTGCTATCTGTAAGGTTAATTTGAAGTGAATGTGGTGATTTTTTTAAACCATTCCTATATATATTTAAATTGAAGCACTAAGTGTTGAATCAAGTGTTGTTTTTTGTACAAGTTCATAAACCATGAGCCATGGAATTGGTACATCGAAAATCCCTTCTCATTTATTTTGCAACCTCTATGGTGCAGCTGTCAACATTTTTGTCCTCAAATGAAACTGGTCAATTTTTCTATTTATGCCAGTTCCTTTCAGCCAGTTTGTATCTTTAATATATGGCCGACAAACAGGTTCTCTACCTTCTCCCTTTTCCACTTGCCTCTTCCATTTTTGTGGTAATGCTGCAAATCAGTTGATTGTAAGTTTGGATTGAGCAGACATTCTCATATATTTTCCATAGCTGTATTTGTGACATAACTCCTCCCTTTATAATTATAATATAATTAAATACATATAATCTAATTGAAGATTTCCTTCCATAAAGAATGTATTTTTATTAATCAGTATATTTGAGTTTGACCATAACATTTGTTGTAATATTTATTCAATCTTTTCTGGAGGATAAAACTGAAATTGTAACCAGCTTTGTATGGCTTGTTTAACTTCTTAGAGATAAGGGGCGCTCTTTTAATTTTTGGTTAAAAAACGTTCCCGTTTTAAACAAGATATTTTGTCACGAAAATATGCTTGACTATGCATGTAATTGACAGCTTTGGAAAGAAAAAAACTCTGACGTTTCCAAAACTGCAAAGATATTATCTGTGAGTGCCCCAGAACTAATGCTACAGGCGAAACCAAGATGAGATTTCATACAGGAAATACCCCAGATTCTGAAGGCGCTGTGTTCCAATGTCTCCTTATATGGCTGTGAATGCGCCAGGAATGAGCCTGCACTTTCTGCCGTTTTCCCAAGGTGTCTGCAGCATTGTGACGTATTTGTAGGCATATCATTGGAAGATTGACCATAAGAGACTACATTTACCAGGTGTCCGCCCGGTGACCTGCGTCAAAATTATTGCGTAATCTCTAGGTCCATGCGCGTTCCATTTCTTCAGAGGAGAAACTAAACTGCCACGAATGATTTATCATCGATAGATATGTGAAAAACACCTTGAGGATTGATTCTAAACAACGTTTGCCATGTTTCTGTGGATATTATGTAGTTAATATGGAAAAAAGTTCGCGTTGTAATGACTTTTTCAGGTTTTTTCTTACCCAAACGTGATGAAGAAAACGGAGCGATTTTTCTACACAAATAATATTTTTGGAAAAACTGAACATTTGCTATCTAACTGACAGTCTCCTCATTGAACACATCTGAAGTTCTTTAAAGGTAAATTATTTTATTTGAATGCTTTTCTTGTTTTTGTGAAAATGTTGCATGCTGAATGCCAGGCTTAATGCTATGCTAGGCTATCAATACTGTTACACAAATGCTTGTTTAGCTATGGTTCAAAAGCATATTTTGAAAATCTGAGATGACAGTGTTGTTAACAAAAGGCTAAGCTTGAGAGCTAATATATTTATTTAATTTCATTTGCGATTTTCATGAATAGTTAACGTTGCGTTATGCTAATGAGCTTGAGGCTGTATTCACGATCCCGGATCCGGGATGGCTAGAATTGAGAGGATAAGAAAGGACGATACTTTCAACAAAATGTCATTTTCAATTAGTCCGAAATGAGAAGTTGTAACCTGTATAAAAGCAAAAAGGCAATTTTTGAACAAAGGATAAGCCTTTCTTAATAATCTATTGGAGAACTATTTGGGGTTTTAGTATAACTTATGTATGAGTGAAGCTTTTAGTGAGGGTTTAAAGCTTTAATATTTAATCATTTTAGTCCCCCAAACTCATAATCGTTATATAAATAGGCATGTTTAATTTTGTCTGGCTTAGCATTCCAAATAAAATGAAATATTTTTTTGCTCATATGATTTAAAAAAATAGTTGTCTGGAGTAGGCAGTGCCATTTTTTTTTTTTTACCTTTATTTAACCAGGCAAGTCAGTTAAGAACAAATTCTTATTTTCAATGACGGCATAGGAAGTGGGTTAACTGCCTGTTCAGGGGCAGAACGACAGATTTGTACCTTGTCGTTTGTACCTTCCGGTTACTAGTCCAACGCTCTAACCACTAGGCTACCCTGCCGCCCCTTAGTAAGTAAACTGTGATAGGACCAAAGAGTTAATCAATGTGATTTTTCCATAAATAGACAACTATTTATCTGTTTAGAATATAATCTTATCTATTTTTGCAAACATTCTATTAAAATTGATTGTGGTAAGTTCATTTATATATTTTTGAGATGTGAATACCAAGTTTGTCTAACTTTACCATCCACCCATTTTAATTGGTAAACTACAAGGTAGTGTAAACACATTTTTTTAAACAATCCAATACGCAATATGGTACAGTTGTCATAATTAGGCTTTAGTCCAGAGAGGCTAGAAAAGTGATCAAGATCTTCAATGGGACTGTGCAGGGATCCAGATTACAGACTTAATAAAAAAAACTAGAGTCATCGGCACATTGACACTAGTTTTTATCCCCTGGATTTCTAACCCCTTGATGTTCTTGTTGGATCTCATTTTAAAAGCCAGCATTTCAATGGCCATAATAAATAGATATGGAGACAATGGACAGCCTTGTTTTACTCCACTTAAAAGGTCAATACTTTTTGAGAAGTAACAATTATTTACTATTTTACATCTGGGGTTGCTGTACATAACTTAAACCACTGTATAAGAGATTTACCAAAATTAAAGTAATCCAGGCATTTATATATAAATTCTAGTTGTACTTTATCAAACGCCTTTTCAAAATCTGCTATGAAGACCAGGCCTGGTATCTTTGATGTTTCATAGTGTTCAATTGTTTCAAATAATTATTGTATATTATCGCCAATATATCGTCCATATAAAAAACCTGTCTGATCAGGATGAACAATATCTGGTAAAACCTTGTTTATTCTATGTGCTATGCATTTCGCCAGGATTTTCACATCACAACATTGAAGTGTAAAAGGCCTCCAGTTTTTTTTAAATGGACTGGGTCCTGTTTTAGTAGTAATGAAATCAGACCTTCTTGTTGAGTACCTGAAAGTCTACCATTGTCATAAGACTGAGTACATAAAAAAATAAATCTCTACTGGTATACCATCAAGCCCGGGTGTTGTTCCAGACTGAAAATATTTAATTGCCAAAAGAAGTTCCTCTTCTGTAAGTTGGCCTTCACACAGGTCTTTCTGTAAATGTTACATTTTACATTATTATTATTACTATTATGAAAGAAATCCTCCAGTTAACATCATTCAGTGTAAATGGAGGAGCTTAAAATATTTTGCTTCCTCTTTCAAAATATAATTTGGTGAATCATGGATGACTCCATCATTTGTAACGACATTCTGTAAATTCTTTTTGGTGGCATTTCTATGTTGAAGATTCACCATTTTCCATCCAATTCCCTTTATTTTTGTATTACATTATACTTAATTGTTCTTGAATAAGTACCTCCAATTATTTTTATTTTTCCTTTAACCAATTTTGTGCCTCTATAGTTCAGTTTCCATTACCATCTACCTACACTGTTACTTCCTCTATTTCCTTTATTAGTCTAATCTCTTTTAACCTAAACCGCTTTTGTTTTAATAATGAGTATTGTATGGCCTCTAAAAGTACATTTAAAAAAGTGTCCCATACAAGGGGGTATGACCTTGCTCGGAACGTGCCAATCAAAAAAGGGCGGACTTTTATTTGTTTTGTTTATTTGGATCCCCGTTAGCTGTTGCAAAGGCAGCAAATTAAATAAAAATGTATTTGTCTCAAACAACAGGTGTTCCCAACAATGCAGAGAGAACAAGAATAGAAAGATAAGAGGAGGAATAAATACAACAAATAAACAGGAATAGTTACAAGAGCAGCTTCTTCCTGTGGTCCAGTAACAAAACACTGATACACAAGGACAGTCACACAAATTTGAAATACAACGATATACAAACACACACACAAAAAAAAGTAATATATTTTTTATTTTACATTTATTTATAGCATTTTTTTCTCATTGAGATAACATCTCTTTTCCAAGAGAGACCTGGTCCAATAGCCAAAAAACTTCTCAATAAGCATTACAGATATGTAACTTCAATGTTACGTTAAAATCTCCAACACGATGCAAAGCTTACAAAGAATCAGCCAATCGATGTGCTTTCTGTGCAACAGCTGTAGTTGGCCTTGTGCAGCCGTATCAAAGCTCATTGAAGACCTGTATGTAAACATTGTACACAGATGGCAACTAGCAGTGGACTCTTCCTGTATTTCTGTTCTTTTTTTAGTGTTAGAGAGTGTCTGTGTGTGTCCACTCACAGTCCCCGCCACTCCAGTGAAAGTCAGTGGAGAAAAGAGGCCCCTTAAGCCTATACAGAACTGGTGGATTTTAAGCTAAAAGGGTCAGCTAAATATTGTCCAGAAGTTACCTCACTGGACAGAAAGCCCCCAGAGCTCGACTCATGGTT